>NC_067398.1:658700811-658993311 GCF_016432865.1 Antechinus flavipes | reverse complement strand
ATCCCTTACCAGATAAACGGCTAGGTAACTCAGTGGGCCATCTTATCCCTTACCAGACAAACGGCTAGGTAACTCAGGGGGCCATCTTATCCCTTACCAGACAAACGGCTAGGTAACTCAGGGGGCCATCTTATCACTTACCAGCTAAACGGCTAGGTAACTCAGGGGGCCATCTTATCACTTACCAGCTAAACGGCTAGGTAACTCAGGGGGCCATCTTATCACTTACCAGATAAACGGCTAGGTAACTCAGGGGGCCATCTTATCCCTTACCAGCTAAACGGCTAGGTAACTCAGTGGGCCATCTTATCCCTTACCAGCTAAACAGCTAGGTAACTCAGGGGGCCATCTTATCACTTACCAGATAAACGGCTAGGTAACTCAGGGGCCATCTTATCCCTTACCAGCTAAACAGCTAGGTAACTCAGGGGGCCATCTTATCCCTTACCAGACAAACGGCTAGGTAACTCAGGGGGCCATCTTATCCCTTACCAGCTAAACGGCTAGGTAACTCAGGGGGCCATCTTATCCCTTACCAGACAAACGGCTAGGTAACTCAGGGGGCCATCTTATCCCTTACCAGACAAACGGCTAGGTAACTCAGGGGGCCATCTTATCACTTACCAGCTAAACGGCTAGGTAACTCAGTGGGCCATCTTATCCCTTACCAGATAAACGGCTAGGTAACTCAGTGGGCCATCTTATCCCTTACCAGACAAACGGCTAGGTAACTCAGGGGGCCATCTTATCCCTTACCAGCTAAACAGCTAGGTAACTCAGGGGGCCATCTTATCCCTTACCAGACAAACGGCTAGGTAACTCAGGGGGCCATCTTATCCCTTACCAGATAAACGGCTAGGTAACTCAGGGGGCCATCTTATCCCTTACCAGCTAAACGGCTAGGTAACTCAGGGGGCCATCTTATCCCTTACCAGCTAAACGGCTAGGTAACTCAGGGGGCCATCTTATCCCTTACCAGATAAACGGCTAGGTAACTCAGGGGGCCATCTTATCCCTTACCAGCTAAACGGCTAGGTAACTCAGGGGGCCATCTTATCCCTTACCAGCTAAACGGCTAGGTAACTCAGGGGGCCATCTTATCCCTTACCAGCTAAACGGCTAGGTAACTCAGGGGGCCATCTTATCCCTTACCAGCTAAACGGCTAGGTAACTCAGGGGGCCATCTTATCACTTACCAGATAAACGGCTAGGTAACTCAGGGGGCCATCTTATCCCTTACCAGCTAAACGGCTAGGTAACTCAGGGGGCCATCTTATCCTTACCAGATAAACGGCTAGGTAACTCAGGGGGCCATCTTATCCCTTACCAGCTAAACGGCTAGGTAACTCAGGGGGCCATCTTATCCTTTACCAGCTAAACGGCTAGGTAACTCAGGGGGCCATCTTATCCCTTACCAGCTAAACGGCTAGGTAACTCAGGGGGCCATCTTATCCCTTACCAGATAAACGGCTAGGTAACTCAGGGGGCCATCTTATCCCTTACCAGATAAACGGCTAGGTAACTCAGGGGGCCATCTTATCACTTACCAGCTAAACGGCTAGGTAACTCAGGGGGCCATCTTATCACTTACCAGCTAAACGGCTAGGTAACTCAGGGGGCCATCTTATCCCTTACCAGCTAAACGGCTAGGTAACTCAGGGGGCCATCTTATCCCTTACCAGCTAAACGGCTAGGTAACTCAGGGGGCCATCTTATCCCTTACCAGCTAAACGGCTAGGTAACTCAGGGGGCCATCTTATCCCTTACCAGCTAAACGGCTAGGTAACTCAGGGGGCCATCTTATCACTTACCAGATAAACGGCTAGGTAACTCAGGGGGCCATCTTATCCCTTACCAGCTAAACGGCTAGGTAACTCAGTGGGCCATCTTATCACTTACCAGCTAAACGGCTAGGTAACTCAGGGGGCCATCTTATCACTTACCAGCTAAACGGCTAGGTAACTCAGTGGACGGAGTACCAAGCCCAGTGTCAGGAAGAACTAAGTTCAAATATGGCCTCAGTTATTTAGGAAGCTGTGTGATGTCTCTCCTATCAGCGTCTCTAAAAGTGACTGAATATCTGGTCTCGGTGTTCTAATCTTTGTCCTCTGGCTCTCCTCCGCCCTTGAACATTTCTCTGTTCCTGAAGCTGCCAGGTGGTCCAGTGGATAGAGCGGTACACTTGGAATTAGAAAAATCTCAGTTCAAATCATGTCTCAGATCTGTCCTGTTAGGGAAGCAATTCAGCCTCTTTGTTCTCATGTGTAAAATGGGATAATAACAGCACTTTTCTCACGGGGTTGTTGTGAGGGTCAAATTAAATAATGCAGGTACAGGAAGATTATTGCCCAAACCTTCTGACGCTATGCAAATGCTAGCTCTGTGTGTGTGTGTGTGTGTGTGTGTGTGTGTGTGTGTGTGTGTGTGTGTGTGTGTCCTTTGAGCAAACTGAGGCAGCTTTTCATCTGCTCTAATCTATGTCTCTAACTCTTGGCTTGTTGGCTCTGTGCTGATCTTTGAATTATTTTCCTAGAGTGAGGGGCTTGGAGGTAAGAAGCACAGGTGAATTCTTTCTCAGCTCTCACCCCTCTGGGAGAGCCTTGGCAATGGTCAAAAAGCCTGAAGGTTATTTGCAACTGAAATAAAATTCTCACCTGTGAAGTCAAACTGGCCGAATCCTCCACCTTCCCCAGCCCCAGCCAACCTGCCTGCTACCACCTCACCCCCCCTCCGGTAACCCTGATTTCCAGGGTCCCGATTAATCTCTCCTGTGCACACGCGCACAAGCACACACACAATCAGCCTCACTTTTCCTGCCGCACTCCTGAATGATGGCTTTTCCAAATGGCACCACGTTTTGTCCTGAGGGGGCTAATGGAGCTGCTTCCTGGCTCCAGGAATTCTAAGTCATCTTGCCCAGGTCGTGGCGGCCCCCTAGGCTCCGGATCCTAGGCTCTGCCTTTCCCACAAGTTAGCATCTGGACCCCAGTCTCTGACTTGACCCTTCCCTTCCCTTCTCTTCCCCAATGGGCCCAGCCTGGTCTGCTTTTCCAATTCACTCCCCAGGAAACTTTATAGCCTCTTCCTCCTCTCTGCCCCCTCCTCCCACTCTTCCCTCCTCTCCAAATCCTCCCTGGCCCTCAACACCCACCTCCAGACCCACCTGAGAGGTCAGAGGATCACAGGATTTAGGGATGAGAGGGGACTTAGAGACCAGCTAGTCCAGAGGTTCATCACCTTTTTGTGTGTCTTGGACTCCGTCTCAGAATAAGTTTGGTGCCTGGATTCATTTTTGAAATAAAAATGTAATTTTTTGCCCATTCCAGAAATCATTTTATAAGCCACCCTTTAATTCATCCGATCCCCTCATTTTATAGATAGGCAAACTGAGTCCCAGAAAGAGAAATCATTAGCTCAAGGTCATATAGTCAGTAAGTTCCCCTCATTTTCATTGTACTTTAAGGTTTATAAGTTTTCCTCATAGTGTTTAGTAAACTCTAGCTGCTGACTCTCAACACCCCGAGAAGTAATTAGTTCAAGCGTTACACCCGTTTCCCAGATAAAGAGACTGAGGGGCCGCTTATTCAGGCGCACAGGAAGACTCTGAAAGGGGATCCATGAGCCCCGACTCCAGGCCCTTTCACCATTCCGAGCCCATCAGCCTTCTCAGTTACCCCTAGGCTCCGACCGGATAACCCCCAGCCTCATCTCCGACTCTGTCTTCTCCGTTAATGGTTCTAGGAATGAGTCTTGTTTCCTCGGAGCCATCCATGTTGTAAATCAGAGGTCTGGGCTCCTGGGAGAGGACGGGGGGCCTGGGTCCTGAGCAGCCCTCTGTCGGGGGGCAGAAAAACGGGGTCACAGTAGACCCTGCTCCTGCCTAGGAGAGTCCGGGAGATGGGGACTCATAGGCTAGCCTGCTCATTCCCTTCTGGGGGTCACGGCTGGGGTCAGGGGCAGCACTTCATTCCCCCTCCCTTTTCTCCCCATGGCCCCCGGCCCCCCACTGGGCTAGGTCCCCAGGGGGGTAATGGGAGCTGGGCTCCACAGCCTGGCCTGGCCCTGATCCTCCACTAAGATGGAAATTTCTCCCTCCGCCAGAGGAGTCTTGGCCAGCAGCCGCCTCAACCTAGAAGGACCTCCCAGCCTCCCCCCATCCCTTACCCTGCTCCCGCGGGTGGGTAGTGGGAACACGGCTCCTCGGGGTCTGAACTGAGCAACGACGGGCGGGAAGGAGGCTTAGGGATCCAGGGTCCATCCCTGCCCTTCTCCATTGTCCCCGTCCTATCCCGGCCCGGAACTCTGCCCTCGGGAGAAGTGCTAACCTACACCCGGTGGTTACCTTCTTCACAGACGGGAACGCTGAGGCTGGGAGAGGCCGTCCGGCAAGAAAGCTCCTGCTTCTTTGTGTTCTAATGCTAAGCCCCAGAGCCCCCGGGGTTCAGCTAGGAGAGGCTATGTGGTATCGCGGCCACAAGACCAAGCTCTGAGTTGGGAAGACCCGGCTTAAGTCCACTTAAAATCCTGCTGCTTCAGGCTTCCAGAACTCTGTGACAGACAAGTTACTGATTTGCAGAAGTGGAAGGAGTGTCTGTACCAGAAGCTCATTAATAGATAAAATCCCAAGCCTTTGCAACCCCCCCACACCCAGCCCCCCGCCTCCCCAAAATGAGGCTAGGATGCTACAAGTCCAGAGTTTTGCGGGGCTGTGTTGTAGGTTTGAGACATTTCAAGGGTTTAAGAGTTTAGGACTCTAGGTTCTCCTCTACCCCCACCTCCCCACGCTCCAGCTATATACCCCCATTCTGAGAACAAAAATCATTCCTAGGGCCCCCCTTGAAATATCACCAGCCCCACAAGGTAAAGCGTCCCAAGGAAATGTCTGTCCTAGAAATATACCCAGCGCACTAGGGGAGGAGGAGAGGAAGAATAAACTGTACTATCTGCAGGCAATCTGTTGCTTGCTGTGTGATGCTGGGAAAGACATGGGAAAGACACGGCTCTTTCTGGGCCTGGGATTAGTCCTAGTATTTATCCCTCAGCACTGAGGGGCCCATCGCCTCAAGAAACAGCCTGAGATAAGGCATACATTTAAAATCAGGAGGTGTTTGTTTTTTAAGGGAAGGCCTGGCTCCAAATTTTATTCTGGCTCCTGAGGGGAACATAATTGGATGGTTGGAGAGGGGTAGCTGGGTAGGAGGGGAAGCAGGTCAGAAGGAAGGTTGGTTTGTCCTTAAGAGAACAAGATGTGGAGAAGGGGGAAGGGGAGATGTTCAAACTTGAAAATAAAGAAAATCCATAAATCTATTGAGCCCCTACTTAGACATACACACTGTCTCCCTCTCTCCTTTCCTCCTTCTCTCTCTCTCTCTCTCTCTCTCTCTCTCTCTCTGTCTCTCTCTGTCTCTCTGTCTCTGTCTCTCTCTCTGTCTCTCTCTGTCTCTCTCTCTCTCTCTCTGTCTCTCTCTCTCTCTCTCTCTCTCTGTCTCTCTCTCTCTCTCTCTCTCTCTCTCTCTCTCTCTCTCTCTCTGTCTCTCTCTGTCTCTCTGTCTCTGTCTCTCTCTCTGTCTCTCTCTCTCTCTCTGTCTCTCTCTCTCTCTCTGTCTCTCTCTCTCTCTCTCTCTCTCTCTCTGTCTCTGTCTCTCTCTCTCTCTCTCTCTCTCTCTCTCTCTCCTCTCTCTCTCTCTCTCTCTCTCTCTCTCTCTCTCTCTTTCTCCCCCTGTTCTCTGCCAAGGCTTGGGAACAGAAAGATTAAGCTTCCCCCTCCACATATGGAAGAAAGGGTGCTCCTGGGACTGGGACTCTGGCTAGAGTTTAGCCCCAGGGGTCTGCCCTGTGAGATGAGCACATTCGTCACCCTGAGCTCTCAGCCTGTAGCCTGGTAGTTGGTCCGGCAGCTTGGCGTTTTGTGGGAGGACACTCAACTCCCTCGATTTTACAGATGGGGAAACAGCTTTCCTGAAGCCTCGTGGGTAAAGTTTCCCACTCTCTCTTTAACCCAGTCCCTCTGGAAGGATGGAGGAAGAACACGAAGGCATTTGTTGGAAGAGCAGGGGCCAGGAAGTCAGGGGCCCTGGATTCTAATTCCACATCTGCCGTTTACTTCCTGCCGTGACGCTGGCCAGGCCACCCAACATCCCTCAGGTTTCCCCTTTGTAACCCGACAACAGCATCTAGATCTGAGAGCCGATGAAAAGCCTCTGTTAGCAGGGAACAGACAAGCTCACGGGGACAGGAAAGAGCCAGAGGGAAGCCCGAGAGCCTGTTCCAGGCCTAGGCCTAGAATTTAATGTAGTTGCTGAGTCACCTTAAGCAAACGCTTCCCTTTTTCTGAGCCTCAGTTTCCCCTTCTGTAAAACGGAGATAAAAATCCTTGCACCTCCCGCCTCTCCCGCTGGTGTGAAGTCCCTGGAAGGGTTCTAGAAACGGGAGTTATTATTATCTGGCTGTTCCCATTCTTCATCTCTGTTATTGCTAAGGGAGTCTCTCCCCCTCCAGGCCCCAAGCCTCGCACCTCTCCCGGAGCTACTGAGTCGGAGCCGCTCTGACTGTCTCTGCCTTCTCTGCCCGCCCCCCGCAGTCCCCGGGCTGGAGAGGGTTTAAAAATAAAACATGTAAATACATTTCTCTAATACAATCAGCCGGGGCTAATGCATCCCCCTCAGGAGTTGGCCCCTCCTTCTCAGGCCCGGGCTGGGAGGCGCCTTCTGGGGATGGGGGCAGGGAGGAGGAAGGTCCCCGTCCGTCCTTTCCCTCCCACCTTCCCTCGGGCCCCAGGCTCCCGGCCGCCCGCTGGACCTGGGGCAGACGGAGGCGCCCCGACTCGCGCCCGGGCCCTGCGTTTCCCATCCGGAACGAGGGGATTGGACTAGAGCCTCCCTGAGGCCCCGTGCAGCTCTGAAGCCCATTCAAAGAAATGAATGTTTTCCTGCTGCTTTTTGCACATTGATGTGAATTTTCAGGGCCACTCCCCCCAGAAGCCTCCCTGGTTACAGAACCACAGTTAAGCCAAACAAACCCACTCATTGGCCACATCACGGCTCACCTCCGTGTCCATCATCTCCGGGCTGACAGGAGGGGTATGTTCCCGGCTCTCGGCTTCCTCTGGAGATGGCCAGGTGGGCCGGGACCTGGGCCTGGAGGCCTGCAGGAGCGAAGCTCTCGCCGAGGGGCCCCGCGCAGCCGACGTCTGCCTTCCTCGGTTTCTCCTCTGTGAGAGGGGCTCATAACGGCGCCCTCTTCCATCAGGGTTGTGTGGGAATAACTGAGACCATATGTGTAAAGCTCTCAGCCCGGTATGTAGTGGGAGCTTAATAAATGCTCATTCCCTTTCCTCTCACTGGCTGCGTTATAGATCGGGGGGAGCCCAGGGCCCCCATGGGAAAGCAGAGTTACTGCCCCAGCCCCCTCCACCCCCGTCCCGCTCCCACCTCCGTACCAGGTGTCTGGCAATGCGGAAAATGGCCTCACTTCTTACCTAGCCAAGTCAGCCTGAGACTGTTAAAGGCCAAGGTCTCACTGCACCGGAGCCACCTCCGGCCGGCCCGGTCTGGCTCTGGAGGGGACAGTGAGGCAGGCGACCCTCCCTCATTAAATACGACTCATTTGCATGTCCCAGCATCATCCCCCAGGCGTCAATGAAGGTGTAGTAGGTGCTCGCAAATGCAGGCAGACTGATCCGTCAGCTCACTGACACCTGATCTCGGACCCCCTCTGGATTCAGGACCCCTTAGGGTGTCTAAGCTGCACCAAGAAAAGGGAGAGAGACACCTGCAAGGTACCTGGCGCCTATGGAAAGAGGGGGAGGCGAAAAGATGGAGGGAGGGGGTTCATTTTGGGAGGGAACCTTGGTTCCACAACCCCCTCCCATCTGCCCCTTTCCCATGGGACTGCGGGAGAGGGTGTAGGCAGGGAAGAGAAGGAGGAGGAGGAGGATACAACTCATGTGTGACTGTGTGTGAGGGTGTTTGATCTCCTGCCTGCCCCCCCCCCCCGCAGTTCCCTCGGCCCCAGTTCCCAGGCCATCCCAGAGGAAGAAATAGAGACTTTCAAGTCCCTGTTGCCAGGGGCAACTGTTTTATTAGAATCCACATGTTGGCCACATGTATCCCACTCCACATCTGTCTGGGAGGCAGGCAGCCTCGGGGCTCTGAGCCCCAGCCACCCCCTCCCCACAGCCTTGTCACTGCCAGACTCTGGGGACCCCAAGGGGAAGGGGAGGGCCAGGGAGGGAAGGAGAAAGCCAGGCTCATGGTGCCGCCTGGAAAGCCCTGGATTTGTAGCCACAGATTTATGTCATGTTCTTAAAAGTCTAGCTCTGCTACTTACTATCCAGTGATCTCAGGCAATCATTTCCTCTGTGAGTCTCAATTTCCTTCGTTGTAAACGAGGGGAACTGGATCAGATAATCTTAAGGTCCTTCTACCTCTCGGTTCAATGATCTAGTGAGTTTATAATTGATTGGGGGATGGAGGGGGTTGTGAGAAAGGAGAGAGAGGAGAAAGAAGGGAAAGAGGCAGAGCAGAGGAAGAGGAGGGGAGAGGAGCAGGGCAAAAGGAGAAGGGGGAAAGGGGAAAAGAGGGAGAGGAGGAGGAAAGAGAAAGAGGAAGAAGATGGTGGTGTTAATGGTGACAGATTAGGGATGATTGATGATGGCTTCAGACAGAGTTGGCAAGACAGCTTTTCCCTCTGGGGTGAGGGTGATATTACATATGAATTTGAGTGTACAAGTATGTCTATCTGGGAGGAGGGCAGGACTCACCAACCCTTCCTACTCTCCTCCTTGGTTGGTGGCCCAGCCCGAGGAGACCCCTTTGAAGTCTTCCCTCCCCACCTCTGGAAACCAACCTCCCACCTTCCCTCCTGCCACCCCAGGTGGTATGCGTAGGCCTATGTCTTTCTGAGGAAGAGGGGAGTGTTAATGTGCAAAGAGCTGGGTGTTTTTTGCATGCACGTATAAGTGTGTGAATGTATTTATGTGGGGGGGAGAGGGAGAGAAAGACAGACAGAGACAGATATACAGATAGAGAAAGAAAGAGAGAGAGAGAGAGAGAGAGAGAGAGAGAGAGAGAGAGAGAGAGAGAGAGGGAGAGAGAGAGAGGGAGGGAGGGAGGAAAAGAAGAAAGGAGGGAAAGAAGAAGGGAGGGAGGGAGAGAGAGAGGGAGGAAGGGAGGGAGGGAGGGAGGAAAAGAAGAAGGGAGGGAAAGAAGAAGGGAGGGAGGGAGAGGGAGAGAGAGGGAGGGAGGGAGGGAGAAGGGTGATAGAGACAGAGAGAACCAATGTGTTTTCCTGCCTAGATCAGAGCTTGCAAGTCTTCTTCTGTGTGAGGTTTGAGGGAGCACATACTCATCGTTCCTACTGCGCTGCGGCCTTGCCTCGCCACGAGCGGAGCAGGGAGCACCGGCACCGTTGTCCCCCTTGCACACAGAGGCTCCCTCTAAGAGAAGGGCCTTGGGCAGGGTCACAGCTGACGGAGCCCCTCTGACGCTCGGACTCTGACAGTCCTGTGGCCTTTGAGCCTTCCTTGGCCTGCCGTGCGTGGGAAGCGGGGCCTGTGTGCCTGAGAGCCGGTTTGGATGTCAGACCCAAGGGCAGGGACGGGGCCTGGACCAGCCCTTCAGCCTGATGCTCACCCTGGCCAAGCTCCCAGGGCCGGGAGGGGAAGGAGGCAGGAAGGGCCCCGGCTCCCCCTGTGTGAGGCGGGGTCCGCACCGGCTCCTGAGTGGGGACGTCCGTGCCTCTGAGTGCTGTGGGGGGGCACACAAAGGGGCGACTGCTCCCGTATCCCTGTGAGCGCGTCTCTGTGTGTTCTGTGCCCCGTGTCACAGTGTGTGTGTGTGTGCGCCCCCCAACAGAGCCTTTTTCATCTTCCCTGACATCTCCCCTCCTCTCGGATGACAATGAGAGTGAGTGGGAGGATCTGGGAAGGGGGGGAGCAGGGGCAGCAATTACTCTGTCAGTGATGGGAGGAGGGCGGGCGGGAGCCATGTCAGGTTTCCTCTGACTCTGTTCCCCCAGATCCCCCTGAAACTTAACCGGTCCTGAAGACGCCATGGATTCCACGCCCAGACACAAGCGCACTCTTACCCAGGGACCCCTTGGGGACCCGGCCCTGACACATTCTCATGCACAGTCACCCTCACACCTAGTTGAAGCACCCTCACCTCCCCCTCAGAGCTGGAGGGGCCCAGGAGGCTCCCAGTCCCACCCCCACCCCAGACTGCCCCAGAATCCCCGCTCCAAGATCCCACGAGGGGCCAGAGGGCACTTCCTCTGGCTCTCCCCCCTAGAGGAGCCACCCAGTCTCCTTCCCTCTCTGCCAGTGGCTTCTGGTTCAGCCTTCCGAGGCTGAGAGGGCCACATCCCATCCCTCCCCCCGGGGGGCTCTCTCAGGCGGCTATGACAGTCCCCCGGGGTCTTCTCCCACTGAAACATTCCCATTCCCTGCATCCGACCGTCCCCTGGGTCTTGTTTGCTCCCTGTTTAGCTTCCTGGACAGAGTCCTCTCGATGTGGTCAGAGCTGGGCAGAAGGCACCGGGCTGTCCAGGGGCGAGTCCAGGGCTTCCTTTAAGACAGACTTTGAGGGGATTTTTCTGGCTGCCATATCACACACAAGGATATTTCTTTACCAAACTCGGTTGCCAAGGAGCCTTCGGCCTGCCACCTCGGTCCAAGGAGAACAGGAAGGTTTACATTTCAAAAGCCCAGAGAGAAGAAGGATCTCAGATACTGGTGAGGGGAAAACTCCAACTTGACCTTAGCATAGGGCAGGCTGAAGGCTGCAAGTCCTGAGCAGGAAGGAGAAATGAAGGAAAGAAGCTTTTGTTAAGGGCTTATTATGTGTCAGGAATATGTGCTGAGTGCTTTATCTCATTTGACCTTCACAACAGCCTCGCGTTGGTAGGAGCTATTATTTTCTGCATTTTACATAGAGGGAAACTGAGGCAGACAGAGGTTACCTGAGGCTGTAGGAGCAGCTAGATGTCGCTGTGAGTAATGTCAGACCTGAATTTGGGGAGATTCATCTTTTAACTGGCTTCAGACACTTACTAGCTGTGTGACCCTGGGCAAGCCACTTAACCCTGTTTGCCTCAGTTTCCTCATCTGTAAAATAAACTGGAGAAGGAATGGCCAAGAATACCCCAAATAGGGGTCACAAAGAATCAGCCTCAACTTAAAACGACTGAATAAACACAATGAGTGGAACTGACCTTCCTGACTGCAAGCCCGGTGTTCCGTCCATGTCCCTCCTAGCTTGCCTGGGTTTGGGCCACTTCCCACATCCGAAGGATCGGGCAATTCTAATCCCTACTGCAACATCGTCACAACTCCCAGCACTGACCCCGAGCTGTCTAGATTGTTACTTCAGAATACACCCTCCTCCATGAACAGGCTTCTTTTCCTGCTTCCTTCCAATCCCTGCCCTGGACCGACGGAGTTAGAGATTGGAGATGGGGAGGAAGGATTGTTACAAGCTTGCAGGTTGCTTGGGTATGATGACATAGAGAGCTCTGGGAGTGGCGAGACAAGTGTTCAAATCTAGGCTGTTACGAACTCAATGACATTGATTATATCACTTTTCTTTCATGGGCTCACTTTTCCTGTCTGAAAAATGGGACTGCATGACATAGTGAATGAATCAGGAAGCTTTCTCTCTGACTCATCCTGACAGTGCCATCACAAGCAAGCCCTTTTACTTCTCTGCCTCCTGACCAGATTTCTAAAACCAGGACTCAAGCACTCTGATAAAAATCTCAGATCTAGACCTTTTAAAAGGGAGGCAATAACTCCCACCTTCCAGGACTGGGCTAAGAGGAACAGGATTGACTTATTGACTTGATGGTAGAATGATGATGCTCATGGAGATAGTGAGCTAGGAAATAATGTCCTCCTCCTAGTCTGTTTCCTTCTTTTAATAATAACTCACATTTCTATAGCATCTTAAGACTTACAAAGGGTTTTTTTCACCATCTTGTGGGGGTGGGGAGCACCCTATTTTATCGATTGAAACTGAGAGTAAGGAAGGAGATTTTAGCTTGAAAACTAGAAGACGAGATTATTCAGTCCTCATTTTATTGAAGCTGAGACTCAGGTAGAGAAAAGGTTTCTCTCTTTCTCTGTCTCTCTCTGTCTCTCTCTCTGTCTCTGTCTCTCTTTGTCTCTTTGTATCTGTCTCTGTATATCTCTGTCTCTGTCTCTGTCTCTCTGTCTCTCTCTCTGTCTCTCTGTCTCTCTCTGTCTCTGTCTCTCTTTGTCTCTTTGTATCTGTCTCTGTATGTCTCTGTCTCTGTCTCTCTCTCTCTCCCTGTCCCTCCCCCCCCCCAATCAGATTTAATTAAGAGACTTTACCTCAGATCCCTCCTGACCCCCCGGGCTGGCCCTCTAACCACTGCACCACCTAGCTACTCTGAGAGGTTTCTTTCAAGGTCAGTGGCCAGAATTAGATTGGGTTCTTCTGATTCCAGCCCAAGTCACCGAGGCTCGGAGGCCCCTGGTGAAGGGGAAGTCTCTCTCTCCCCAGACGGCCCATTTCACTTGAGAGTGATCTTCCTCTCCATGGCTTCCCACGGCTGCTCTCCATTCTGCTCTCTAGGACCAAGAAGGACACTGTCCCTGCCCACATGACAGCCCCTCAGAAACCTGAAGACATCAGTCTGTCCCCCATCCCTCCCTATAAATCTTAGGTGTAGGCTGCACGTGCCCGTTTCTTCCAACCGACTATCGCCCGGAAAGGCCACAAGGTCTCTCCCGGTTCCGTGGCCTTCCTCTGGGAATTCTGCAGGTGTTCTGTGACTTCCCTTCCCCAGGGCTACCAAAGAGGGGTCAGTGACAGCAGAGGTGGCGCCCCCCCAGATCCGGGGGGAGCCCCCCTGGGCCCAGGCCGCATAAAGTCTCAGATTTGGGAGCTGAGGACTTTACACCTTTTCTGCTAGGGTTCAGTGCCCCTAAAATGCAGGTGACAGGCCTCCCGGAAGCCAGGCAGGCAGCCCCGGAGAAGCCAGGCTGCGAGGCCCAGAGAGCCGGGGCAGGGCCCAGGGAGCACAGATTGACCTTAGTGTTCCAATGACTACAGCAGTGGTTCCTGCCAGGTTCCTGGGGATGGGGGAGTGGTGGCCAGAGACAAGTGTTTCTGTGTCACCTGGTGATGTGCCCGGAGGAAGAGGGAGGGAGGGAGGGGGCAGGGCCGCTGGGGAATGAGGTGCAGCCAGGACAGATTCCTCCCTGAGTCCAGTCGGTATTCGTCTGCGGGCCCCTCCCCGCCCCCCCGGCGCGCGCGCTCAGGCCCCCTCCCCCTACACCGAGTCGTGTCCACCCCGCCAGCTGGAGAGTCTGGATGGGGTTGGGGCCAGTGGGGAAGCTTGTCCTGGGTCAAAACCGAGGGCGCCGTCCAGGATCTGCCTTGGGAAAGATGGGGTGCTCTCCCTGGCTCCAGACTCTAGGACCCCGCCAGCAGAGTGGGCGAGGGGGCCCTCTCAGGCCTGCATGGGGGTGGGGGGATGGGAACGACCTTGCCCCGGCCGGCCGGCCTTGGGGATGGGACCGGGCGGGAGCTGCGGCTCGGACCTTGGCAAGGGGCGGCGTGCCGGCTCCTTTGCCTCCCCGGACCCTCCGAGTCACCTGCTCCCCGAGCTGCCAGTGGCCTCCGCCGGGCTGCGCCTCTGGCCCCTGAAGGCAGCCGGTCGGGGGCGGGCATAAGGGAGGCGGAGCGGGGCGAGGCGGGGCCGCGGGAAACCCGACCCTCCCCGGCCCCCAGCAGCCCGGGCCGCCCCCTGCTCCGCCCCCCGCGCGCTCGGAGCCTCCTGCGGCTGAGCCCTGCCGCCCCGGGGGAGCCGCAGAGCCGGGAGAGCGGGAGGGTGGGCGAGTCGTGCTACTGGGATCCCGAATCGGAGCCGGCTGGCGGGGCAAGCCCTCGGCACCGAACCCACGGGCCGTAGCCGCCGGGACCCAACACAGTCCCCCGGTCGCCCTCGGGACCCCCAGCCCAAACCCCTGCTCCGCCGTCGGGGAGCGGGCTCCTCCAGCTGCCCCGCTAGCAGAGCGCTCGGAGATCGCCCGCCGTCTAGGACTTCTGAGGCCCCAGCCGTGTCCGCCGCTGCCCCCCGGGCCCGGGATGACTGGGGCTCGGGGCTGAGGCCGGCGCCGGCGCCGGGACTGGACGGGGCGGCCCCCCGGCCCCATGGGCCAGCCGGCCCAGCCCCCCCGCGGCCGCCCCCTTCGGGCTGGGCCGGCTGGGATGGAGCCACGGCGCTGCCCAGGGGTCCCCGGGGCTCGGCCGGGCTCGGGTGGCCGGGGCCGGCGCCTCTGAGGGACAGCGCGGCCCGGGAGCCAGGTAAGGACGCGCCCTCCCCGCCAGTCCTCCCTCCCTCTCCTTCCCGCGGCCCTGGGGCATTGAGAGCCCTCACGGAGAGAGCTGGAGTCTGGGCCGCTGGGAAGTGACCCATCCGTGAGGTCCCGCCGGGAGCGGGCGACTCCCGGGGAGGGATAGTCAGGAGAGGCGAGCAGAAGGAGGATTCGCCCGAGGATGGGGGTTGTGGGACGCGGGGAGTGAGGGGTGGGGTCTCTTTGGCATGGGTCACCGTGTGGCAGAGGGACTTCTGCAGGTGGGAACGGGGGGGGACCGGCGGGAGGGCTAGTGGGAGGGGGCTGGGATGTGGGGAAGGGGACTGATAGCCTACGGACTGAGGAGACTGACTGGAAGGTCAGTACGGGGAAGAGGGGCATTTCGGGGGTCTGGGTTAGTGGGAGGGGAGGGGTCCTGGAGGAGAGCAAGGAGGGGGCCTGTTTGTGTGATGAGGGAATTTGAAGGGTTAGTAGGGCGCCCCGGCGGAAGGGGGGCCACTACTGATCTTGGGGTGAGGGAGGCTCCGATGGGAGGTCCCCGTCTTCCTCCGTCCCTCCTTTTGACCAGTACCTCCTGTCCTTCCTGAGCAGTGAATGCTCCCCCTCCCAGCTTAGCCCGGGTCCCTCCAGCTCCACTTGCCCACTCTCACTGCCATCAAACCCACCCCCGCCCCCACTGCCGCCGCCGGACGGGGAAAACAATCCTTGTCCCTTTGTGGCCCTCCCCGGGCTTGGGTCGGGGGCCGCAGGGGCCCCCTGGAGGTGGTGAGGGGCGGCCGCCCGCTCCCCTTCCCAGAGACAGCTGTGGCGGAGGAAACATCTGTCAGCCGCCCGCTCCCAGCCACCAGCCTGCTTTCTTGCCTGCTCACCCGGGACACGGTGTCCTCCCCCCAGGGCGAGGCCCTCCCCCCCCTCTTGGGGCGCTGCAGCCGGAGACCACATGGGGGCACCAGCGAGTAGGAGAAGCCAAGTCTGGTGGGTCTGGGGGCGGCGGGGGTGGGGGCGTGCGAAGGGGGGCCGCACCTGGCCTGACCAGAACGGAGGGAAGCCAGGTCGGGGAGTGCGGGGCTTTAAAGCGGCCCGGGCCATCTTCCCGAGTTTCCAGGACCTTCCTTTTACAGACTCCTAGGGACTATTAGGCTAATGTCCTTCCCCTTCCCGACTCCTGGAGACCCACCCCCTCCTGCCACCCGGTTTGTAACACGGGGGAAACGGAGGCCCAGAGAGGGAAGGGCCTTCTCCCGACAGAGCCGGTGAGAAACAGGGAGAGGACTCTGTGGGGAAGCAGCTTATAGAAGGGAGTTACATAGCTCCACATTTTTGTTTCAGCTAAGAAGGATTACGGCAGAAAGTCCGAAGGGGGCTCCCACCCACGAGGGAAGGGAAATGCCCCTTCTCAGCGGGTTTATCCCCAAAGGGAACAGCAAGATTTAACCTTGGGCTTAGAATATAGAGGGCCAGTCCGTGCCCTGTGGGCGCTGGGCGAGAGAACCCCAGGGGGAGCCGGGGAGTTGTGGGGAGAGGGAAGGGCCCAGGTGCTAAGAGCCCCGGTGGTCCTGCCCTGCCCTGCCTTTTCCCTGGCCTCAGGAGCCCTCCCAAGTGGCACTGTGATACCCTAACCCCCGAGTATGACATGTCCCCAGGAAGAGGAGGAGAGCGGGAAAGGGAGGGAGAAAGTAAGAGGAGAAATCCGGCCTTCCAAGCCTCAGACTCTTCCTGGCCCTTAATTCTCTGGGCTGTCTTCCCCTCCGAGAGTCCCCTCAACACAAGATGTCAGATCTGGAAGGGGACTCGGACATAAAGTATGCAAGCGGGGGCAGGCTTCGGGGAGCAGGCAGTCCGACCCCTGTCCGTGACCGAGGGAGAAACTGATTCACGGGGAAGTTAAAAAAATACCCGATTTCTACTTCTAGAAACTGCGGCTTTTCCACCCTGCTCTGCTCCTTTCCTATGCCTTTTCACAAGTAGGACTGTTCCCCACCACCATCACTCAAGAGTGTGTGGAACTTCGTGGTGGGAAGTTCCTTATAAAAATCACAGAATTTCAGATTTGGAGGGGCCCTCAGAGACCCCACCCACACACTCCTCCTTCCCAGATAAAATTCCTATTCTGAAAGCAGTGTGTGTGTGTGTGTGTGTGTGTGTGTGTGTGTGTGTGTATGAAATACATATATATTTATTTATATCTGTGCGCACACACTATATATATAGTCTTATCTATTCCTCTTCACAACAAGCCTGTGAATTAGGTGGTGAGATTATCCCCATTTTGTAGATGAGAAAATTGAGGATCAGAGAGGTTAATTCTGGCCCCAAGTTACCACATCCAGTAAGAGTCTATGGAAGGATGGAACTCAGGTTTTGGAGACCCTAGGTCCAGTACCGTCTCCATGATGCCATATAGTTATCAGCTTTCCACAAAATAGCTTATAAACGGGCTTTCTGGCCCCCGGTGAGGGGCCGCCCATCAGCTCTTAAGGAAATGTATCCCACTCTTAGGGAGTTCTGACTAGTCAAAAGTCTTTCCTGTGACCTCAGCCTCTGTGGTGGCTAAGATGTGTCGTCACTTCCTAACAAAAACCCGACAGAGGAGAAAACCGTGACTCCCGGAGGAGAAAGGTCTTGTTGAAAGTCACAGGAAGCAAAATGCAGAACTAAGGATTCGAACGCAAGTCTTTGGGCTTGAAACCAATGCTCTCTCTCTACAGTGCAAGTCTCTGATTCCACCCCGGGACCTGTGGTTATGAATCCAGGACTCCCTGAGGGGCAGCTAGAGACATCCTTGCCCTTTGCAGCTGAGAACCCGGGATTCTAGGCCGGACTCGGGGCGCTGTGCTGGTCCAGAGCTCGGGGACTGTGCTCACTCCCACCCTTGCACAACCGGCAGCTGACAGAGCCCTGGATTTGAACTTGAAGCAATTTATTCAATTGTGTTCAAATCTCAGCTCTGCTCTGAATAACTCTGACTTTTCATAGCATGTAGGCTTTTTGAAGACAGGGGATAGTTCGTGTCTGTATCTGTATCTTTAGCACTCAGCACAATCTTTGCACGTAGTAAGTGCTCAATAAATACTTGTGGCTAAAAGTCTCAGTATCTTCCTCTGTAAAATGGGGACATATGTCTTCTACCTCAAAAGTTCTCTATAAAGCCTAATAAGCTTTATATAGAGCCGGAAGAGGTCTTAGAATGACTATCATTCAGAGAAACTGGAGCCCAAATAGGGGAAGTTCCTTCCTCGAGGTCACACAGCTAGCAGAGAGGAGCAGACATTATATAATGCAAGTCACTAGGACTAGTGGGAGGCCTTTGGGAGCTGGTGTTGGAAAGCCTGAGAACAATGGTGGGGGGAGGCTAGAACAAGCCAGCGGTCGTGCTGGGGAGGAACCCCGAGGAGGAAGAGTAACGTACAGTAATGGACGGGGCCGCCCTCTGTAACCTCCAGAGCGTTTTTGTGGCCTTGGTGGCCGCGTTTATTATTCCTGTGGGACCGAGGCCGCCAGAGAGGGCTTCCTGGGGCACGTGGGCCTTGGAGGATGGGGGGACGTCAGATATTGGGAGCTCAAAGTTAGGAGAAGAGAGCTGACAGAAGAACCAGAGGAGAAAGGAGGGTCTGGAAGTGGGAGACCCCATGGGATTGGGAGCCGGAGGGGAGATTAAAGGCTGAGTGATCCTTGTTTTACTGGGAGGAAAAAGACCCAGGGAGTGCAAGATGCCCCATCACGGTCACTCAGGCAGCACCAGTAAGTACCGGGTTAGGATTTGAACCCAGTCCTCTCTCCACAAACTGTCCTGAAGTCGCTGCCATCTTTGGAGTAAAAGGCCTAGATGCTCTTTCTCCTCGGCTGCAGACTCCTGAAGACTCCATCCAGGGGACTGAGAGGCGAGATGGGGGGGGGGGGAGTAACAGGACTAGAGAGGTCCTCTAGGGCCAAGAGCCAGGGGAGAGCTTCCTCCGACTCACTGCTTCTGGGCCTCCGGCAGTCAGCCTAATCCCAGAGAGCCAGGTGCTGGGGCGGGGCGGAGGGGGAGGTCACTCCGTGTCACTAAGGGGGTCTGAGGTCTTTGGGAGGCAAAGGATAGGGCCTGTAGGGGTCTTTGAGGAGGTGGAGTCTGGGTTCCTCATGGAGGGACAGGGCCACAGAACGCCAGAGCCGGGAGGGACCTTGGAATATAGAGTGTCAGAGGCGGGAGGGACTTTAGAACTGACAATGTCCTAACTGAAACGACCTTAGAATATAGAACTGGGACGGGGACCTTGGAATGTGAAACGTCGGAACTAAAGGGTCTTGGGACAGGGAGTGTGAGAGCTGAAGAGACGTTGGAATGTTAGAACCGAAGGGACGTTGGAACCTGGAACGTTAGCGCTAGGAGGGACTTTAGAACGTGAAATGTCAGAGCCGGGAGTGACCTTAAAACCCAGGGGGTCAGAGCCGGGAGTGACCTTAGAACCCAGGGGGTCAGAGCCGGGAGTGACCTTAGAACCCAGGGGGTCAGAGCCGGGAGTGACCTTAGAACCCAGAGGGTCAGAGCTGGGAGTGACCTTAGAACCCAAGGGGTCAGAGCCAGGAGTGACCTTAGAACCCAGAGGGTCAGAGCTGGGAGTGACCTTAGAACCCAGGGGGTCAGAGCTGGGAGTGACCTTAAAACCCAGGGGGTCAGAGCCGGGAGTGACCTTAGAACCCAGGGAGTCAGAGCCGGGAGTGACCTTAGAACCCAGGGGGTCAGAGCGGGAGTGACCTTAGAGAGCATCTCATCTTACAGATGAGGGCCCAGAGAGGGGCAGTCCCTTCCTGGCCTAAGGCCACACAGCCTGTGAGTGGGTGCTTGGGCCTTGGAGTCAGGTCTTCCTGCCTTCTCACAGCTGGGGGTCCCAACTGTCGTGCCCAATAAAAGGCAGCTGGAAGCACAGACCCTTAATCTTGAGACGACCTCTGGACCATCCCCTGCATCAAGGCTCGGGGGAAGGGGGGACACACGAAGGCTTCAGAGTGCCGCAGGTGTGGGTTCTTTGAGGGGCAGGTGTAGGAGGTAGAAGCTGCGGCGGGGTCCGTGATAAAGAGCTCTAGGAGCCAGGAGCATTGGGTCCTTGTTTCAGCTCCACGGATTCCTTGTGTCAGTTTAAGGGAATCCCTTCCCCCCCGGGCCTCAGTTTTTCTGTCTGAGAAATGGAGGAGTTGGACTAGAAAGTAGGGAAGCTCTTTTCCTCCTTTGGCATCTTAAGAACCCCAAATCCCCTTTCCCAACCCAGGTTTCTAGGAAATCCTCGTCGGATTTAGAACTGGAAGGGACCCCCGCAACCCTGCAGCCCCCCCTCTCCTTTTACAAGGGCAGTGTCCGGGTTGGGAAGTGACTTGACCTAGACAGCAGGTCTCCCAGTTCCAAGTGGGACACTCCTCCCACCAGCCTGTCTGATCGTCGGCCGGAGGAGCGACTCCCTGGAGCCCCGCTGTGAGGGGAGAGGGGCCGGGATCCCGCTTCCCCACCCTGGCCCTCAGGATCCTGCACAGCCGGGCTCGGTCCAGGCGGCTCAGCAGTGCCAGCCCCAATTAGGCTGATCCTGTCACCTCCCTCCCCTCCCCTCCCCCGCCCCAGATGCTGCCCTGGGCGGGTGCCAGGCCGAGGCAGCGTGGTCAAGGTGGGAACTTTATGGGGAGGCCCTGAGGAAATAAGTGGGGATCCAGCCTAACTCCGCCCTTCCCCCCCACACTCTCTACCCCGTGCCAGGGACCCACTAGGTTTTTTCCACTCCCCATCAGTCTACCTAACTCCTTCCGCTCCCACCCCCTCAGATTCCACCCTCTCCAAGCCCATTGTATTTGTCGGTCGGGACTGAGACAGTGACTGTTCGGGATCCTTGACTCAGTTCTCAGAGCAGAGCCGGTCCTTGGAGACCTTCTAGAGCAACTGGCACATTTTACAGATGAGGAAACTGAGGCTGAGAAAGGGGGAAGGATCTGCTTCAGAGGGTCCCGTAGTCACGTCTCCTCTGACTGCCAATCCAGGCTCCTTCCCGTGAGGTAAAGCTGGAGAGCTGCCAAGGGACCTTAGAGTCCACCCTTCTTCCTCGTTGTTCAGAAGGGGAAACCGAGGCTCTCAGCTAATCACCCAACTCGGTGACAAAACTTGGACAAGAGCCCAAGTTCGAGGCTCTCTCGCCACTTCTGGTATTCTGGAACACGGGTTTCACAATCAGAAGAACTGGATTCCCTTCCCAGCCCTGCTCTTTCTAACCCTGGACAAAAATAATTTTCCTTTTCTGGGCATTTTTTCTTCATCTTTTAAAGAAAGGAGCAGGATTAAATGATTTCTAAGACACTTTCCTCTAAATCTCAAGACTCAGTGGCCTCCTCAGTCCCATTTGTGATCGTGGAGAAATTACCCTCTCTGTCTGGCTCTGTTGTAACTCCCTCCCACCCCACAATCCCCTAAGACTAGGAATGGAAGTCCCAAGTTACCCCACCCTAGGGGCTCCTGACCCCCCTACTGAGTGCCCCTTCTACGAGCAGCGAGCGCCCTGTCCCCGGTGATATCCTTGCCAGCTTGAGACGGATGCCCTCGGACGTCTCTGACATCTCTGTGGTTCCTGTCCTAACTCCCGGCTCCCAGCAAGACTCTGACATCCGAATTTCAGTAAAGGGAAGAAATTCAAGTCTGCAGATCAATACTGACCTCCCCTCCTTGCCCGGCTTTGTGCCTGGCCGAGCGCGGATCCGTTCCCTGAGAGGCGGAGGAGGAGCTGAGGAGCTTCCGGTGTAAGGAAGAGGGAACAAATGAGAATAAAAAAGGAGGGAAACAAGTGAGTTGGAGCAAATGCTGAGATTTATGATTTAGACTAGAAGGATTCTGAAAGCCTCCCGGGGAAGGTGGGCTTCGAGCATCATCGGCCCGGCCGGGCGAGGCTTCTCGGAGAAGCTCTGCCAGAGAGAAACATGCTTTATGTGTCATCGGTCCAACTATCTTATCTTATCCCGGGGAAGTGAGGAGCCATGTTGCTGATTAAGACTGAGGGGGCTTAGGAAGATAGGGAAGAGCAGCGGGGAGGGGGAGGGCAGACCAGGAGGGCAGGACCACTCGAGCTCAGTTTTCTGGCTGGGAAGGAGTCTAATGCACACACGGCAGAGAGGACCCCACCCTGGATGGGGCTGGAGGAAGGGGCAGGAGAGAAAGGATGGGGAAGGGCAGGCGGAGTAGGAGATGGCAACAAGGGTTAAGGCTAGACTCGGGCTCTAAAATACCAGACTGAGTTTGGACTTGACCGGGTTGGCAACTGGGAGTCACTGAACTTTCTTGAATAGGGGAGGGGACTGAATCAGACTTGGGTTCCGAGGATAGAAGGGAGAGATGGATGGTGGGAAAAGAAGGTAAGATGCTGGCTCTCTTGGGGTGGTGGGCTGGCACCTTTCGGGGCAGCATAGATCAAGTCATTTCCCCGGGGTCTCAGTTTCCTAATGTGTACAATGAGGAATTTAAGAGAGATGCCTTCGTGGAAGTTCCAGATTCTCTGGTTCTGTGGTTCCCTCTCTCCACCTTTTCTCACCACCCATAATCTCCCATCCTCCTCCCCCACCCCAGTTCATACAGACTGTCAGGTTTTGTCCCCAGCTTCATCTGAGGTAAGCCAGATCTCTGCCGTCTGGCCAGATCCCCCTCCTCCCCTACAGAGCGGCCCCCGTGTGCCCAGCCCCAACAGACAGAGCATCGGAAACAGCTGGCTGTCCAGATGTTGTTGGTTTTCTCCCCGAATGCTTGCATGTTGCTCGCCTAGGTTACCCCTTTCCTTCCTCGCTTCCCTTCTGCCCACCCCCAGCTGGCTCAGAGAGTCCTGCCCCAGCGAGTCCCTCCGAGGGAAGGGGGCTCTCCTCGGGGCAGGGCCTAGCAAAGGCAGGGGGCTCCGGGGCTCAGGAGGAAGGGAGGGCGAGAAGGACCACGGCAGGGATGAGGAGCAGAGAGGCCTTCTTGCGGGCTAAGAAATTTGTTTCTGGTTGGGGAGACTGTTCTTCCCGTATAGGAGCGGCCGAGGGTCCCCCACTAGTGAGACTGAGCAGATGTATTGGGTGGGAGGGACCCGAGAGCCCTGGTTCAAGAAGGTGGACAAATCTCTCTGGATCTTTTCTGGGATAATCCTCCTGGCAATACCTGCCTCGGAAGCTTTTTATTTGGCTGAAATGAGATAAGAGAGTCAAGGGCTCGGGAAACCCAGCAGAAATTGGGCTTGTGTCCCTGCTCCTTGAGGAGTCTGGGAAAGCAGACTCTTGAGATGGGAGGGCCAGAGGCCTTGGGGAATGCCCCGGGCCCTTGTGCCATGGCCCTGATGGGGGCTTGTCCAGCCTTCGATGGAAGAGGCCGGACCTGGGCAGCTCCCTCCACTTTGGGAGAACTCGGACGCTTGGAAGTTTTTCCTTACATGGAGCCCAAACGGACTTCTTGGCCACTCCCCTTCTTCCCTCCATCAGGCAGACCACAGCCCCTTCGTGACTTTTGCCTCTTGTCTGTGTCTATTTTTTTTATTATTTTTGGACCGGGACCTGGGATTTTGCTGCTCGAAGGGTGGTCCTTCTGCAGATTCGGGTCAGCGCCCCTCCACAAGCATCTTAGTTGTCCCAGGGACGCAGGGAGGTTGCTAAATGACTTGTCCAAGATCACCCAGCAGGCAGATGTCCGGGGCAGCACCCGAACCCTCGAGGCTGGCTGCTCTGCTTTCTACCGTGTCTCGTTACCGTTTATACATCATGGAACTTGGCAGTTCTGACTTGCCTCTCTCAGGCCTCCCTGACCTCATCCCCTCACCCCCACACAACTTATTTCTTCCAGCCTCTCTTTACCTCCCTAGAAAATGAGGATGCAGAGGTGACCTGTGTCTCTAGGTGGGGGACTTAGACCCTGGGGACTGAAGTTTTAGTTCATCCATTAACAAGGTGAGAACTCCTCCTGCCCCCCAAAATCCAGAGTCAATAGCAGGGCCAGGACTGGGCCTGCAGGGAACTCCAGAGACCAAGGAGTGCAGAACTGAGGTCTCGCAGGGAGAGGATGCTGCAGAGCCCCTGGGGTGCCCTACAGGATCATCCTTCTCCAGCTGTTTTGTCCTTATCCGTCCAAATAAGGGACAACAAGGGACCCTTCCTCAAACCCTCCTGGCTTGGAATCTCATTATCCTCCAGTCCAGGTGGGATCACCCACAGCAGTGTAGACTGTGGGTGTCATTTGATTTGGAATCCAGGGAGCGAGGACCACTTCTCTGCTTTGTGTGACTCTGGGCTAGCTAACTTCCTTCCCATGGGCCCTAAAGGACGGGGACAGGGAGAGGAATTGATTTCTCAATCTCTCCCAGTATCAGGCTTGCCCACGGTTACACAATGAGTCTATGGCAGAGCTGAGGCTCAGACCCAGGCAGGAGTTTGCTGATAAATATTTAACAACCGGCTTTCCAAAAAAAAAAGTATCCCTCTCTCTTTGAAGTTTAATCTACTTGAACATTTTCCTATCTTATTCTTTATCTTATCTCTATTTATAAATATAGACAATCAACAAAAACAAATCATGCCCTGATTTGTAGGGATTGATGATTTTCCAAGTTGTCAATGCCCAGACTGAAACTTTAATCATCGGCTCTCAAAGCTAGTAGGAGCCAGTTTCAGGATGGCCGGGAGCCCGGAACGCCTACCTGCCAGACTGGGGTTATCTCCCGTTCTGATAGGCTATCGCTTATGCAGAACATCTCTGGAGCCCATATGCTCAGACAGCAAGATCGCAGCCGGAGGTGGCTAGGGTGGAGCAGCCCCGGTGAGCTGGAAGGGGTCTGGGTGAGGAGAAAAGGAACGCCGAGTCTGGGGGCTTTTGTTCAGCTGTTTCCGGCCTGTTCTACTCTGCGTGCCCCCATTTGGGGTTTTCTTGGCAGATACAGAGCCCGCAGAATATGCTGCTGAGGGGGGTAGTGGGGTCTCCGAAGCAATGGGGAGAATGCTTTAAAATCAGCGAGGCAGGAGAAATGAGCCTCGGATCGTTTCCGTTGCTTCCTCATAAAATGTAGGTGCTGGACGAGAAGATCCAACCCATGAATGTGTGAGTGGGTCAGGGTCTAGCCCTGAATGACAGGTCACCTTGTCCTTGGACCCATTTCCCAGAAGGAACTAAAAAAGAAAGGCTTGGTCACGGCTAACCAAGAAGGGGCAGCATGGGGCCCCTTGAAATCAGAAAAATCTGGTTCTATACAATGCTCAGCACGTCTGTCCTCTCTCTGAGCTCAGTTTTTCCCTCGGTAAAAATGGGCACAATAACGGTACCTGCTCCCTTCACCCACCTCCCAGGTAGTTCATGGATGCCATTCTGTAAGGGAAAGGGATGCTCCACAGCCAATAAAAAGCATCAAAGAGCAAAAGCAGGCCCTTAGGGCCTGAGCCCCCAGTTCCGTCCCGAAGGCTAGAAGCCCTTAGCAGGGGGAGAGGTCTGCCTGGCCAGGGGGCCTCCCTGGAGAAGGGACTAGAGCGGCGGGGCCTTGAAGGACTGGTCGCCGGAGGCTCTCCCGGGGCTCTGAAGGAGCGAGCCCGGGATGGGAGCCTGGTCTCCACCATGAGGGTGCAAACACACTGAAAAGTCTGCCCTTTGGAGCCAGGGGGCCCAGGTGCCAGCAGGCTTGCCACCAGGGACCCTGAGCCATCTCCTGTAAAACGGGACGTAGCCACTGAGGGGGCTTTCAGCTCCTCCTGCTCGCCCCCCCAGTCAGCCCCTGAGGGCAGGGCGCACATTGGCCCCCCTCTCCCCGTCCCAGGCCGGGCACACAGAGGCCTCGGGTTCAGATGGGCGCTGAGGGCACGGGCGCAGGGCCCTGGGACCGGCCGCTCGCAGGGATGCCCCGCTCTTCCAGCAGAGTTGACTCCCCTGCTTTGAAGGCAAGGAAGTAAGCGCAGGGCAGGAACGCACTTGGCTGAAACTGGCTGGGATGGCTCCGTGTGGGAGCGGCCCTTCCCGGCGGTCCCCGGCTCAGCCCTGGGGTGGGGCTGCCAGAGCGGCTGCCCCCGACTGCCGCCCTTCTCACGCGGGCGCTCCCGGCCAAACCACGGCAGCCCTGGCCCCTTGGGCATGGCAGGTGCCCGCCGACACAGCCTTTCCGGGCAGGGCCAGGGGGTCCCCATCTCATTGCTGTCCCTCAGGCCGGCTCCCGGGAGGCTGCAGGAGGCCGGAGCGAATCCCCCAGACTCCGGGCCTCCCTTCCGCTCACCAGAGGGGCTGGGGGTTGCCAGGGGAGGGGGCGCCGACTCTGGGGCCCCGACTTCTCTCAGGCTGCCGGGGCTGTTTTTGGTATTTGTTGGGCACCTTTCCATGGGGCTAATGAGGCCCGCAGGTGCTGGCAAGGGAGGTAATTAGCAGTTTCTGGCGGCCCCTGCCCGCCTGCTCGCAGCCTGCCTGACTCACGGAGGGGACTCCCACAGGCTTGCTCCCCTCGTTCTGGGGATGGAGTCAGCACCCGACAGCCCCTGTCAGTCAGTGAGCATGCACTAAGCGCCTACTATGTGCCAGCTCTGTCCTAAGAAAAGAAACAGCAGGGAGTTCCCTTCCATCAAGGGAAACTCCCCCACCCATGGAAGCCGACACAGCACGCTGACAAAAGGAAAATGAAGTAACTGGGGGAGCAGCCGCAGAGGGCCGAGCTTCCCTGGAGGTTCCAGGTTTTTTAAGAGGAAAGGTGAAGAAGGAAGGCGTTCCAGGCGGAGGGGGGACGGTGCAAAGGCTCGGAGGTCGGAGACCAGGAGACCAGCAGAAGGCCCGATTGGCCAGAGCAGGGTCTGTGCAAAAGACTGGGCCGGGTCGTGAAGGGAGGGAGTTTGTAGCTGGCGCCCGAGGCCATCTAGGAAGCACTGGAGTTTATGGAGAGGGGTGGCCTAGTCACACATGCTTGGGGGAAAATGTCTTTGGCAGCTGGGAAGAGAATGGATTTGAGAAGGGAAAGAGAGCTTGGAGGCAGGTCAGCCAGCTAAGGCTATTGTAGGGGCTGGCTGTGAGGTGAGGGGTGAGAGGGAGGAAGGAAAGAGGGAGGAGAGAGGGAAGGAGAGAGGAAAGAAGGGAAGGAAGGAAAGAGAGGGGGAGGAGGGAAAAAGCTAAAGGGAGAGATGAAGGAAGGAAGGAAAGAGAGGGGGAGAAGGGGAAAGTGAAAGGGAGAGATGAAGGAAGGAAGGAAGGGAAGGAGAGAGGAAAAAGAGGGAAGAAGAGAGGAAAGAAGGGAAGGAAGGAGGGGGAAAGAAAGGGAGAGGTATAGGAAGGAAGAAGGAAAGGAGGGAACAAATGGAGGAAAGAGGAGAAATGGAGGAAGGAAGGAAGGAAAGAGAAAGAAAGGGAGAGATAGAAGGAAACAAGGAAGGGAAGGAGGAAGAGAGGGAGGAAAGCTGCATTAAGTACTTCTGTTGATCACTATGCTAAACATTCTATGGTAAGTGCTTTGCAAATATATGAAAACTAGGTGAGGGAGGCAGAGACTTGTGCTTGGTCACAAAGCTAGTAGGTGTCTGCGATGCAATTTGAACAAAGTCTTCCCGATTCCAGGCCCAGTAAAAAAAAAATATCCATAGCTGTTTAAATGACAAGCAGTTGGTTGGATCTATGGGGTGAAGAGGCAAGGATTACTCTAAGACTGAGAACTTGGACGACTAGAGGCCCTCTGCAGAAATAGCTCAACCAGCAAGGAGGGTGGGCTTGATAATGCATTTGTTTTGGACATCCTGAGTATGAGGTGTCCAAAGGACACCCAATGGGACACGTACCAAGAGAAAACAGAAAGCTGGCACAGAGCCTGAGGGTCGAGTCCCCCATCCTGAGCCAAGCCTGACATTTATCACTGTCCCAGCTTACTTCATGGTCGGGCAGAAGGGTGTGACTTGCCCAGAAAGTCTGCTCACAAAGGGGATGGGGTGATTCTGGGCTGAAAGTCAAGAGAGCTGGATTCCAGTCCAAGGGATCATGGGATTTTCAAGCAGGAAAAGACCATAAAGGTTACTTAGTCTCACCCCCCCCCCCTTAATTTTTCACATGGAGAAACAGATCCAGAGAGGGTAACTCACCCCCAAAGAGCAAGATTTACCTTCATCCAGTGCCCTTCTAGTAAACTTCGAGGGCCCAACACCTTCTGTAAAGCGGTTTTCCTATCTGTAAAAAGAAGAATCTCAACTGAATAATCTTTCCAGCTCCATGCGCTGCTGCAGCAGCCAGGAGCGTCTTTCTGGTATTTCTCCCAGATCATTTCTTAAAAATGTAGTTCAGCCCTATATACAGGCTGTCCCAAAAGTCTGAATATGAGTTTCAGCTAGTAAAACTTAAAACCGCAATTAAGTTTGGGGGACGTCCTGTACTTTAAACAGGCCGTTGCTTGGTTCCCGGGGTCTCCGTTGTTTATAACAGTGTCATGGACCCTAGAAAGGAGCTGAAGGGCCAGAGGGAAATGGGTATCAAAAACCAAGGGGATAACGAGAGGCCCATCCTCCAAGATCTGGCCCAACCGGGTCCCAAGGACTCATGGTTCCTCTGCTTCTAAAAAACCAGCCCCGTAAATCCCTCCAACTTCTCTGCGTCTTCCCTTTCACAGGGCATTTCTTTCCCTCCCCATTCACCTGTCACTGAATCCCCCCCAGTCCCAGAATCCTTCCCAGATTCTCGCGGAACCAGACCTATGTCTGTGCCCCTGCCAACCTCTACCTGGGAGTCCACGTACATAAACATCCATCGGGGCACGGTGCTGTAAGGGGCCGTATGTGCCTTAGCAATAGTAACAGCATGTATGAGGCGGTTAGCTGGCCCAGCCCGGAGTCAAGAAGATCTGAGTGAGTTCAAAAGTAGCCTCGGAAACTTCCTAGCTATGTGATCCTAGGCAAATGACTTAATCTCTATTTGTCTCAGTTTCCTCATCTGCAAACTGGGGACATTGATAGCACCTGTATCCTAGGGCTGTTGTTAGGATCAAATGAGATAATATTTGTTTTGGTTTTATCTTAGTTTATTTTTAATACACATTATTTTATGAATTATGTTAGGAGAGAAAAATCAGAGCACATGGGAAAATTATGGGAGAGATTAAAAAAAGAAAAGAAAAAAGAAGTGAACATAGCAGGTGTTGATACACATTCAGTCTTCTTAGTTCTTTCTCTGGTTTCAGAGGGCATTTTCTGTCCAAGTCTATTGGGATTCCTTTGGCTCCTGAACCACTGAGAAGAACCAAGCCTTTCATAATTGATTGTCACATATTCTTGCTGTTATTGTGCATAACGTATTCCTGGTTCTGTGAGATAATATTGGTAAAGTATTTAGTGCAGTGTCTGGCACATAGTAGGTGACTAGCTGACCCAGCTCTCTAGCCACAGCACTACCTAAATGCTTCTTCCCTTCTACCCAATTAAGTGGTATTTGATGGTTTCCTAAGTGCTTTATATTCATCATTCCATTTGAGTCTCACCATGGCCTGAGAGAAAGGTAATAATAATGATAATTGACATTTATAGAGTGTGTTAAAGTCTCATGAAGTGTTCTGTATATATTATCTCAGTCAGAGCTTTGCAACAACCCTGTGAGGGAAGATACTACAGGTGTCTGTACGCCCATTTCACAGGTAGTAAAACTAAGGCTTTGATGGGTAGTGATTTGCCCAGAGTTACACAGCACGTGTGGTCTTTCTGACTCCATGTCCAGCCCTTTATCCATTGCTCTATTACTTTGGAAATTGATAATTCTTTCCATCAATGAAGTGATTCAGAACAACAGACTTCTGATAGAGCCATCTGCATCCAGAGAGAGGACTATAGGGACTAAATGTGGCTCACAACGTAGTATTTTCACCTTTGTGGTTGCTGCTGTTGGTGGTGTCCTTGTTTTTTTTTTCTCATTTTTTTTCCTTTTTGATCTGATTTTTCTTGATAAAGATGGAAATATGTTTAGAAGAATTGCACCTTTACCCTATATTGCTATATAGGTTTTGCTGTCTGTGAGAGGGGGAAGGTGGGGAGGGAGGGAGAAAAATTATAAGGTCTTGCAAGGGTGAATGTTGAAAACTATCTTGGGATGTATTTTGAAAAATAAAAAATCGATTATTTTAAAAACAGATAAAGAAGTTGAGTCTTGGAGAAATTATACATATCTTGGATTCTCAGACAGTAAGTAGCCGAGCTGGAATTCAGAGCTTAGGGAGTAGCTCCCATTAGGCTCACCCAAATTCTTATGCTACATTTACTTCTTATATAATTATGGGGCATTTGCATGCATTGCCATGTGCCCGTGTCTGCATACCCATGTACAAATTATTCACACCCATGGAACTATAGGTGTTGTGTGTATATATATATATATGTGGCCACTTATCCAGGAGCAGGCTGATGTCAAAAGTACCAGACAGATATGATTTTAACTTAGAGCTGCGAGGGTCCCCAGACATCCTAGTCCAGCCCCAGCCCCTCCTTTTGGACACCAGAAAGGGGAAAGGGTTTTTTAGGTTATGTAGCTGGTAAGTAGCACAGCCAAAGGATCCAAACTCATCTCATCCACTGCTTGTTCCTTGCTTAGAGGGAATAAGGATGGGGACCCCATGCCCCTGATGTGGGGACAGCCCTGGGCGGGGAGCCAGGAGACTCAGGACCAGGACCCAGCTCAGCCTCTGACCATAAGGGCCTCCATTTCTAGGGCCTCAGTTTTACTCTAGGGCAAAATTAGGTTTCCGGTTGGTTCTGATTTTCTAGGATTCCAGAGGACACGTTTGGGACTTCCCCACGTGTCCTTGTCTTGCCTTGACAGCAGGGTCCAGTCCCTCCCCCAGGATCCCTTCCCTAGCTGGGAATGTTGATTTTGGGAGAGGGCAGGGAGAAGAGGCAGGAATCCTAAGCCTAAGGCAGCCTCCACTTCCTCTAAGCCCAATGCCACTTAGGGTTCACAGGGCCCCTAAAAAAAGTGCTTAAGGGGGGACGTAGAGGGGGAGAGACTGAGTTTGGACATGGAGGAGGGGCTCGCCTGCAGTCCCACGGACAGGCTTTGACTCTATCCCACACCGGCTTCTGGGGATGGGGGAGAGGGAAGGCAGCCCTCGCCCCGAATTCCTGCTTTATAGCCTGAGCCCAGCCTTCCAAACGGCTGCTCTCACAATGGGCGGGCAGGCAGGGAGGCTGTGCCAGGGAGAAACCTGTTGGGTGACCCCCCGAGGAGAAAGGCCCCATTGTTACCAGAGCCTTATCAGGGCCTGGCGCTCCTACCCCCTCCCAACAATTCCTTCCCCTTACCCCCAGACCTGAGGCTGAAAGCTGGCTCCTAGTGGGGGACGGGCATTCCAGGCACAGGCCGGGGGTCCCAGGCTCTCAGCCTCTCCAGCCCCACTCCGGGGCCTCTGGGTGCAGTGGGGGATGGGAACAAGAGCAGCTTCCCCTCGATCCCCTTCTGCTTCTCCATCCCTTTTCCTCCTCAGAGACTATTCATCACACAGACAGAGGCAGAGGTCAGAAGGCTGGAGGTCAGGGAGTCACGTCCCCGGTGGGGATCGCCTCTCCTGCCTGCGCGCCCGACTCCCCCACTTCTTCCTCTTCCTCACTGTCATCCTCATGCAGACCAGCCAAGCCCACCCATGGGCAGGGACACCCTCTGTGCTGGAGCGTGCCGTTAGTTCTGCAAGGAGAGGGGGCACTGGCTGCCCGGGCTCAGGGAATCCTGAGGTGACCAGGGAGGGACCGTTCTCAGGCCTCCTCTCTGGACCAGGACAGCGTCCTTGGGCCGATGCTGCTGGAACACAGGTGTGTCTCACCTGGAGAGCAGCGCCCGCCAAAGATAACAGCACAGGTACAAGCCGCGAGCTCAGGCCCAAGGAGCCGGGCCAATGTCCGGTTCCCCCTCCCCGACTCCCAGCCAGTCCCTAACTCCTCCCTGCTCCCCATCCCGTGGGAACAGCCCGTTCCCTCTCAGAGCCAGGCAAAGTACCAGCCTAGGTAGAGCTGCCCTTTCCCAAACCAGGAATGGCTGGCTGCCACCGAACTTCCTTGCTGGGGAGAGTCCAGCTCTTACTAGAGCATGTACTGAAGAGATGGACTCACAGAGTGACGAGCCTCGGCTCCTTCTCCCGGGCCGGCCCCAGGGGCCACAGGGCCTTTCCTGAATCCTCTCTGAGTCGCCTCCTGTACCTCCTTCTAGCTTCTAGCTCTAGGCCCAGCCTGCTCATCCCTCGTGCAGCTTCTTTCTTCCCAGGTCCTGTATTATCGCCTCTTGCACCCTGTGCCTTGGGCCTTTCTTTGGCTGCCAGATCTAGCTATAAACACATACATGTGTGTTTATATATATATATATATATAAACACAAACACATAGACACACAAATACGTTATTGTGACTGCAACATTGCAGTTTTGTCTGACTCTGAACTCATTTGGGATTTATTTGGCAAAAATTTTGGAGTGATCTGTCATTATTTTCTTCATTTCATTTTACAGTTTGGGAAACAGATTCTGGACAAGTTGTTTACCTTGGCCTGCCTCAGTTTCCACAACTATAAAATGGGGATAATAATAATAGCACCTCTCTCTCATTTGTTGTGAGGGTCAAATGAGATCATGTTTGTAATTATACCAAGGCACAATGCCTGTTACATAGGAAGTGCTGTATAAATACTGTTAGAATTATTAGGAAGAGTGATGATTTATCAGGTTGGTTCTATGACTGAATCTTATAATCAGTTCTCAAGAAGCAAGATATTATGTGGTCATTCTGTCTTCCATCCTTCAAGTCATGAGCTAATAGAGTTGAAAGGAGCCTTTAATGATCACTGAGTACTATTCTTTTAGTTTACAGATAGAGAAACTCTGAGTGCCATTGGCAATAAGCATTCTTTAATGCTCTGATCTGACTCTAAATTCAGTGTTTTTCTACTATATTTTCTACTACATACTCAGTCCAACCCTCATTAAACAGAATTATTATCTCTCACTTGTACATCACCTTCATTTCCAAATATATACACCACCACCAGCTCTGTCAGCAAACAGAGAGCCGTCTCCTCTAACAGAGAATTAAAAATGAGAGGAGAAAAGCAGGTCAGCCAAATTAACCAGCGTGTCAGCAGCGTCTCTGGCTGATGGCACGGGCTGCACTTCTAGTTCCCCATCTGTGTAAAAGCAAAACAACCCCACAAACCACCAGTCGATCCCTTTGTTTTATATAGACGGGAAAACTAAAATCCAGAGATCCCGAGAAAGATGTGCTGGATTCCAAGTCAGGTCCAGATCCTGACTTTGCAATTTGCTGCTTGTACCAGCTTCCTCATCTGCACAATGAGGAGTTGAAGTCTTCTCCAGCTTGCCCGTGGTTCTAGGGAGAGGATTCGCCCAGTGCCGTGTCCTCAAGGGCAGATCTCCTGCCTCTGTGCTCCCTCTTTCCACTGCATCTCAATGGGTTATTTTCTACCCAGGTTTTAATCTTAGGGAGAAGCTGGCTGAGCACGGGGAGCTGGGGAAGGAGGGGAGGGATAGTGCTGGACATTCTTCAGATCTCAGACACTTAGGACTTTGAATCTGAAATCATGTGGCCCCAAGCTCTTGGGACCTTAGAGCTAGAAAGGACTTCAGAGGCTCTTAGGCTAACATCTTTCTCTTCCTTGTTCTGGTAGGGGAGAATATCCCCTCCAGAAGTTCTTAACCTATATGTATGTTTGTATTCTGGATCTTTGTGGTAGTCAGTCTGACGATTTCTGGACCCCTTTTTCAAAACTGTATTAAATGCATAAAATAAAAGCCATCAGATTAAAAAGGAAACAAGTATATTGGAATGCAGTTATCACAGTATTAAGATTAATACAGGTTAAGAAAACCTGACACAGTATCTCTGAGGTGGTCATCCGCTAAGCTTGAAGACCTCCAAGGGCAGGGAGTTGAGGCTACTCATTTTCTCTGATGGGTAAGAAGCCCTTCCTTGCCCTGAGCCCAAATTTGCTTCCCCTGGGCCTCTCTCTCGGGAAGGGGTCACTGTCATGGTGCAGTAGAGAGTCTACTGGGTTCTGAGTTGGAAGAAATAGATCTGAGTCCCAGCTATGTGGTCTTGGGCAAGTTGTTCTACCTCCATTTTTCCATCTGTAAAATGGGAAAGAAGCAAGATGCTCTCTCTAAGGACCTTTCTAGGTCTGACATTCTATTTTCTATGTCCTCAGATGTTCTGAAATTCTATGTTCTAAGCCCTCGTCCATTTCTGGCATTTTTCCATTGTAGAATGCTTCCCATGTCAAATGTTCTTTGTCCTAGGAAATGCTGTCTAATATTAGCCTTGGTCCTGCCTGATAGGGCACAGGACAAATTTGCTCCTTTAGCTGAACAAACAAAGGACAGCAGTCATAGCTAAGCCTTCCACTTGCTTCCCAGATCCCTCTTCTTGCCTGGCCTCAAGAAGGGATTCCCTCCTCCCCTTTTTCCCTTCCAGCAGGGAAGCTTTCTTTTCTATTTTTTTGTAGGTTAAATATGTACAATTCTTTTAAACATATTTCCACATTTGTCATGTTGTGCAAGAAAAATCAGACCAAAAGGGAAAAAAACTGTGACAAAACAAATAAACAAAAAGTGAAAATACATTCAATTCATATTCTCCCTCTGGATGTGATTAGAATTTTCCATCCCAAGTCTATTGGAAATGTCTTGAATCACTTCATTATTGAAAAGAACCAATCCAGCACACTTGATCATCACATAATCTTGCTACTCTGTACAGTATTTCCTTGGTTCTGCTCATTTCACTCAGCATCAGTTCATGTAAGTCTCTCCAGGCCTTTCTAAAATCAGCTCATCATTTCTTATAGAACAATAATATTCCATAACGTTCATATACATAATTTCCTCAGCCATTCTCCACTTGATGAGCATCCACTCAGTTTCCAATTCTTTGCTACCACAAAAAGAGCCGCCACAAATATTTTTACACATGTGGATCCTTTTCCCTCTTTTATGATCACTTTCTAGTATCAAAAGGTATGCCCTTTTATAGTCCTTTGGGCATAGTTCCAAATTGCTCTCCAGAATGATTGGATCGTTTCACAATTCCACCAGTAATGCATTAGTGTCCCAGTTTTTCAGGGGAAGGTTTTCCAAGAAGAAAACTACTTGAGAATTTGTGACAATGGGCAGATTTAATTTAGATGAGCCCAAAGTCTGGGGTGTCACAATGGAAAGACAAACAAAACACTGGACACAGAGACCTGGGTCCAAATTCAGCCTCGGAAACTTAGGAGCCTTGCTGGTCTGAGCTTTAGTTTTCCCAAGGATCATAGTGGCTTTTGTCATCGTGACACTTACAGGTCTTTTATGGAAAGATTCCTGTGTAAACCTAAGCTATAAAAATATGGCTGCCTTCCTTTGTCTAGCCCTGGGAGACCTGGTCTCCCTGTTGCTCCCTTCCCAGACTTCTGGGCGCTATCTGAGACAAAGCCCTTAGGCTGAGGAGCCAGGCAGGGCCCTTCTCCCTCTTCCCATCCACTTTTTTCTTCACACAAGTCAGCTGGTCTCCCCAGGTCCCGGCTCTGTGGAGATGATGAGAAGAAAGGAAAAAAATATAGCAGGGAAAAAAAAAAGATTTCTTAACCCAACCTTTCAAATGCTGGAATTCAAGCATCTTCTGGAAGACAGACCCCCGTTCTTACTTTTTCAGTCAAGCATTTACTAAACGCCTACTCTGTGTCAGACATAATCCTAGGCTCTAGGGACATAAAGACAAAAATGAAACAATTTTTGTTCTAAAAAAGCTTGCCTTCTATTAGCAAGCTCCCCTTCTATTAGGGGAGATGACAAGTTTTATTGCCTATCAACATATATGCATAATCAATATAAGCTGATAATATCTAGTTAATAGAATTTTAAGGTTTGCAAAGAGCTTTACAAATATTGGGGGCAGATGAAGTGCTGGGTCTGGAGTCAAGAAGACTTATCTTTCTGAGTTCAAATTTACCCTCAGACACTTATTAGCTGTGTGAACTCGGGCCAGTCACTTAATAATTGTCTTAAAAAATATACCAAGAACACTAGCCAGGTTGTGAACCTAGCTGACTATATAAGCTATATAAAGACTTACTCTTTTTCCTTTTCTCTCTAGGCTATCTTTAGTGTCGTTAATGAATTGTCATGTGATCTGATCTCTAGCCCCTCCATCTTCCTCCAATTTGTCAGCATCCTACCTAAAATATGGCTCCCAGGAGGGAGGCCGATCATCTCCTTGTCCCTGGCTACCAGGGTTCTCAAAGCAACCCCAGATCTCATTCGCTCAAAGCAACGGCCCTTAAAGGAAATTCATTGTGAAGACGTGTTTCTAGACCTTGTGGTCTCCTCAGAGATCCTGATTCAATCCAGATTCTTACTACGGTGGGGAACGGGAGTGTGGTAATGTCTCCCATCTCTGTGCCTTAGCTCTGGCCATTCCCCCCTCCCCTCGCCCTTCATGGATCCCTCGTTTCCCCCAAACCCTTCCTTCTACATGAAGACTTTGCTGGGCCCCTCAACTGCTAGTGACCTCCTTAAACTACCTTGTCTTTAGCTGCCTTTAGTTTATTTGCATTTATTCTCTTTATAATATCTGTACATATGTATATAGAATATATATATGGGTATATATAATACACACAACACAGATACACATAAGCTGGGGAGACAAGTTTGTACATACAATAGTTTTACATAGGTAATATCTATAATACACACAATATGTAGCTGGATGAAGTGCCTTGAAAATAGGGATTGTTTTGTTCTTTGTAGCTCCAAGGGAATAAGCCTTTTAATAGTGCCTACTATGTGCCAGGTGCTGTGCTAAGTGTTTTTACAAATATTACCTCATTTAGTCCTCACAATAATCCAGGCAAGTGGGTACTATTGTTATCCCCACTTTACAGCTGGGGAAACTGAGGTAAAGAGAAGTCAAATGACTTGCTCAGGGTCATGCAACTAGGAGGTGACTGAGATGTCCCAGACTCCCACTCCAGGGCTACCTGCTGTGCCACATAGTGGGTGCTTAATAAATGCTTGTTGATTGATTGATTGATCCGGGGAAGAAATGCGGTTGGATTACAGAGGGAGCTTTATGGATGCTGTGAGAACAGTAAGATAGCATTGGGGAACAAAGGACAGGGAAGGGGATAAATTGCTTCCAGCCGCCCTGCCATCAGTAGCATGGGGAAGCCTGGAAGGCACATATTGAGCGGCTAAGTGTTGTTTCTGACCGCTTTGGTTTCCCCAGGCAACGGGCACCTGCTTTGTTCCATGTTGGTGGCTACCACACAAAGGGCTGCTATAAATGTTTCATTATATAGGGATATTTTTTTTTTGGGGGGGGGGTCAATGACCTCCTTAAGTGTATATGCTTAGCAGTGGATTCTCAGGGTCAAAAGGTATGGATATTTTACTTATTTAGAATTTTAAGTTTTATTATGACTGTTACTATTTTTTGTTTTGGCCGAGGCAGTTGGGGCTAAGTGACTTGCCCAGGGTCACACAGCTGGGCAGTGCTAAGTGTCTGAGGCCAGGTTTGAGCTCAGGTCCTCCTGACGTCGGGGCAGGTGCCCCACCCACTGCGCCCCCCGGCTCTCCCGAGGTATGGCTTTTTCAGTGACTTTATTTGCATAGTTTCACACAGTTCTCCCTGACAGATGTGCGGGTCCACAGTGGAATTTGCATTCTAGCCATAGGGGACAGGGGGCGGGGGCCAGAGAAGGCGGCTTTGCTGGGGAGAGCTCCAGGAAGGGCGCGGATCCCTCGCACTTTCCCTGGCGTCTCCGGGCCGCCGAATGTTGGGCTATCCCTCCCAGAGCGTGGGGGGGCATTGGGAGGATGGCTCCACATGGCGCACAAGGCCCTTGGGCAAGGTTGGGGAGCGGGGCTTGGTCTGGGGCCAGCAGAAGTGAATCTGGTTCATTTACACCATTCACCCGGCAAGACGGCGCAACTCCAGTGGGGGGTTCCCTCCCCCCGGTCCCCCCGGTCCCCGGGGTCCTACAGTACAGAGAGCCTGGGCTCTTTCGGGGATACCCTTCAGGCTCTTGCCCTTAGCGCATCTGCGCCTGCCTGTCGGCGGGGACGGGGATGGGGGCAGAGGGAGGTAAGCACGGCATTCCCTGGGGCCGCTACCCCCTGGCCTTGGCCTGGGCGCAGGAGGCAGGACTCCTTACCCTGGAGACGGCAATCTGGCCCGGCCCCTCGGGCTTGGGGGGGTGGAGAGCATCCCCCTCAGAGTCCCAACGCCCGAATTCAAATTCTGGTCCTGCCCCTGACTGGTTGTGTGACACCGGCAAGTCCCTTCCCCTCTGTAAAAGGAAAGGTTGGGCTGGATGGTCCGGAAGTCCCCCCTAGGACCAGAGGCTGCCAGCTGACACAATAGATAGAACCCCGGACCTGAAGGCAGGGGGCGCAAGTTCAAATCCCGCCCCGGGCAAGTCGTGGAACTCTGCCTGCCTCAGTTTCCTCCCCTGTAAAATGGGGCTATTGCCCACCTTGCAGAGTTGTTGTTGGGAGGACCAGATGACAGAATACTGGCCTGGCAGAGAGCAGGCGCTATATGAATGCTTATTCCCCTTCTTGCCCGCCTGCAACTCCCAGCCCTGCTCCTTCCCCTTCCCACCCTGGTTTGGATGTTGTCCGGGTCTGTTTCTTCCTCAGGACTAGAGCAGGGCTCCTTAATCACTTTGTGGGGACGTCTGAGGAAGCCCCTGGCATGTATTCCTTCCCAGAACTGTGCTTCGCCTCCATTCATAAAAAGAAAAGCTAGTATCTGTTAGGTGTTTTTTAAAAGCTGCAGTTTCCCCGTCCTCCAAGTCTCTGGGCCCCCAGAAATGCGACCACAGAGCTCTGGGGCATCCCTGGCCTCGGGCGGCAGCCCCCGGACTTTCCATCTCTAAGGTTCTCCGCAGGGTCCTGGGGCCGGACAGCTGTTTTTCCAGACCGAGCCTGACGGAGGGATCTCCCCCCCCCCCGCCCCCCAGCCCCCCGGCTGACCCCGTTCTGGCCACCGCACGTCCGCCCACCCACCACTGGCCCGGGCCGCTGGACACCCCAGCCCGGCCTGCGATGCTCCATGCAGGGCCTGGGCCTGGACCTGGCAGGCCCCGACTTCCTGTTCTGGAGAAAGTATTCGGAGCTGAGGCCCAGTGTAAATGTTTACCCGGCAGCCTGGGAATGTAAACGGAGCCCCAGCCGTCCCACCAAGCTTTCCGCCCCTGGCTCCGCCCTGGCCCCGGCTTTCCTCCCCCCCTCCCGCAGCTCCGCGCCCCGCTTCCAGCCCCCTGGGCCTCCCTCAGCCCCCTCCCCAAAGGTGGACCCGAGGGTCCCGGGACTCGGAGCGGGAAAGGACTCAATGGCTAGTTTTACCAAGGGGGAAACTGAGGCAGCTCCCACCCCTGCAGCGCCCATTTCTCCTAGTCCGAGGGTCGGAGGCGAAGGGAAGGGAAGCGGCCGCGCCGGGTATGGCGGGCTTCGGGGCGAGTCCTTGGGGGGCCCTGGGGCTGTGAGGGGCCTTCTCCGACTCGGCTGGAGCTTGAAGGCGAGGCGGCTGTCAGACGAGCATGGGAGCCCGGGATTTATGGCCCGGGGAGACTTTAGGTATCCTCTCGCCCCTCCTCCCTCCACCCCTCTTTTTATAGTCAACCATCCCAAGTGCCTGCCAATATCCACTGCTTCTGCAGCCTCCAGAAGGCCTTTGTTCTATAATCTTCCCTAAGTGGCTTGAGAATGGCCTTTTAACATGGGAGGGAGCCTCTCCAATCCAAGTCCTCTTGGAAGGATTAGGATCCCAGGCTTTAGAGCTGCAAGGAATCTCAGCCAGCATCTCGCCCAATCCCTCCTTCCATACATGGGGGGGGGAGGCCCCCCGAGATGGGCTGCCTTGCCTGGGCTCCCCGGGACTGCTCCCACGCGCCACCAGGGCTCTCACACCCCGAAGGCCGCTGAGGAGAGGCTGCCCCCTCCCCGGGCCAGGGCCCGGCTCTTTCTCCATGCTGATTCGGGTGCCAAGAGTCCCCCCTGCCTGCCCCCTGTCCCCCACCCCAGACTGCAGGCATTTTTCCATGGAGCCTTGGTGAGCAAGTCCGAACAGGGCTGTGTGTTAGGGCAATTCCTGATCCCAGATCTGGCAAGGACCCGGGCCCGGGGCCAGGGGGGCCCCGTCCCAGCGCCAGGGATACCATCCGGCTCTCATCTCCTATCTCGACTGGGAGCTGTCGGTCCTCTGGCCCCGGAGCCGGCCCCCACTGCAGCCCCTCAGATCGGCTCTGAGGCTCCTCTCTGCTTTGGGCCTCGGTTTCTCCATCTGAGGGGGCCGGACGGGCGGTCTCTGAGCCCCCTCCTCATGCATGTGAGCACCCTGGTTCCCCGGAGCCTCTCAGCGCAGGTTTCTGTCCTGCCTCCCTAAGTTCCTGAAGCCCAGAGCATCGGGTCTGGGCTCCTCGACCTTGAACTCAAAGCCCTTCTCCTGGTCCAGCTCGGAACCACCGGATGGGAAGAATCTCGGTGTATTTCCCAGCCCCCCATGTTACAGATGAGGAAGGGGCTCCGGGGAGGGGAAGGGCCTTGAGAGGCAGGGGCAGTGCCAAGGCAGAAGCCAGGCCGCCAGCCCAAGGCCCCGGCCTTCTCTACTCCTGCCCTCAGCCCGGGCCGGGCCACGGCCCCCTCCCAGGCCCGCTAAGGCTGCACCCCTCCCCACCGGGGGCCGTCTCCCCTTCCTCTTCCTTATCCTTCAAGGCCTGGCTTACGTCCCCCGCCCCTCCCCCTGCCCAATCCCTCCCTGATCATCCCAGCCCCTGGAGAGCTCCTCGTGCTCCCGGCTCTCCTGCACTTAGCGGGGCTCTGAGGGCCTCCTGGGCCGGGACTGGTCTCGGGTTTCCTGGACTCAGGCTTCCCGGGGTCTCGGGCTTCTGGGTCTCAGGCTTCCCGGGGTCTCGGGCTTCCCCCACTAAGTGCTGCTGCCCACATGTCTTGCAGGAGGCCAATGTCCCGCGGCGACTGACAATGAAGCTATGGAAGGTGGCGGCCCTGATCTCGGTGCTCTGCAGCTCCATGCTCTCGGTCTGGGTGTTCAGGGAGCTGGCCAGCAGGGACCGAAGACTTGGACCTGGTGCTCGAGCCTCGCTGCGCAGGTCTGCTCGGGCCTTGGACCCCCGCTGGGCCCTCATCTCACAGTGTAAGGCTCTCCCTCTCTGGACCTGGTCCCAGCCCTCTCTCCCCTTCTGTCTCCCCCTCAGTTCTTCTGTCTCTTGTTCTGTCTCTGCAATCTCTCCCTTCACTCTTTCTCTCACTGTGGCTCTGTCTCTCTCTCTTTATTTCTCTGTCTCTCTTTCTCCATCTCTCTGTTTCTGTCTCTCTGTCTCTGTCTCTCTCTCTGTCTCTCTTTGTCTCTCTCTCTCTCTCTTTGTCTTTCTGTCTCTCTTTGTCTCTCTCTCTCTCTCTCTGTCTCTCTGTCTCTTTGTCTCTCTCTCTCTCTCTGTCTCTGTCTGTCTCTGTCTGTCTCTCTGTCCCTCCTCTGTCTCTGTCTCTCTGCAGTCTCTCTCTCTCTCTGTCTCTCTGTCTCTTTGTCTCTCTCTCTCTCTCTGTCTCTGTCTGTCTCTGTCTGTCTCTCTGTCCCTCCTCTGTCTCTGTCTCTCTGCAGTCTCTCTCTCTCTCTGTCTCTCTTTGTCTCTCTCTCTCTCTTGTCTCTCTCTCTCTCTCTCTGTCTCTCTGTCTCTTTGTCTCTCTCTCTCTCTCTGTCTCTGTCTGTCTCTGTCTGTCTCTCTGTCCCTCCTCTGTCTCTGTCTCTCTGCAGTCTCTCTCTCTCTCTGTCTCTCTGTCTCTTTGTCTCTCTCTCTCTCTCTGTCTCTGTCTGTCTCTGTCTGTCTCTCTGTCCCTCCTCTGTCTCTGTCTCTCTCTGCAGTCTCTCTCTCTCTCTGTCTCTCTTTGTCTCTCTCTCTCTCTTTGTCTCTCTCTCTCTCTTTGTCTCTCTCTCTCTCTCTCTGTCTCTGTCTCTGTCTGTCTCTCTGTCCCTCCTCTGTCTCTGTCTCTCTGCAGTCTCTCTCTCTCTGTCTCTCTTTCTCTCTCTCTCTCTGTCTCTTTGTCTCTCTCTCTGTCTCTTTGTCTCTCTCTGTCTCTCTGTCTCTGTCTCTGTCTGTCTCTCTGTCCCTCCTCTGTCTCTGTCTCTCTGCAGTCTCTCTCTGTCTCTGTCTCTCTTTCTCTCTCTCTGTCTCTTTGTCTCTCTCTCTCTCTCTCTGTCTCTGTCTGTCTCTGTCTGTCTCTCTGTCCCTCCTCTGTCTCGGTCTCTCTGCAGTCTCTCCTTTCTCTGTCTCTCTCTCCCCCTTTACTTTCTCTCTCTGTCTATCTCTCTTTGTCTCTCTCTGTCTCTCTGTCTCTCTCTGTCTCTCTGTCTCTCTGTCCCTCCTCTGTCTCGGTCTCTCTGCAGTCTCTCCTTTCTCTGTCTCTCTCTCCCCCTTTACTTTCTCTCTCCCTTTATGTCCCCTCTTGGTCCCACAGACATCTCTTATTGCCCCTCCTGCTCTCTGCCCCGCAGCCCCCTCAGCCCTTCACTAGTCTGTCCCGCGCCCGGCTGGGAGCCTGGCGAGGATGGCCCAGGTGGCCGGTGGCCCCTCTCCGGGGACCTTGGGCTGGCGGCGCTGGCACTGACTGCTCCAGGCCTGGGGGCCCGCCCTGACCCTTGCCCTCGGCCCCGGCCGCTCTTTCTCACATCCGCACAGGCCCTTCTTTGTGCCTCAGGGCGGAGACAGGCCTTGCGTGTGGCTGGGAGATGTGACTGAGACAGGATCTTGAAGGTCCCTTCCAGGCCCCAGCCCTGTGGCTCTAATGGGCTTGCCGGCGTTTCCCTGGGGCTGCAGAGGTTCCCTGGGCTGGGGGGCCTGGCGGGAGCCTCACGCTGGCTGGGCAGAGCACGGTCCGGCCCTGGCCTCCCTCTGCCCCGGACAAACCAAGTCTCTACTGTGCGAGCGCTACACAAGCTGCGCCGAGACCACATTGGCTGCTAAGCGAAGGCTAAAAAGTAGCTGAAACCCAAGATTTATGCATCCCCTTCCACAGGCCTGGGAGCTGGCCGGTCCCCAAGGCCTTTCCCTCTACCTCCCGGCACCGCCACCCTAAGACCTGACCCAATGTCAATAACTCCCCCCCCCCAGCCCCTGCCCCGCCCCGCCCCCTCCCCGGCGCCAGGCTCCGTTCCCCACAGTCCGTGGCCCCGTGCCCGGCCCTGAGCCCAAACCGGGGGAATAAAAGCATCTCACACACACAGATCTTCCCAGAGATAGGGGCGACGTTCTCAAGGAGAATAGGAAGGATCTCAGAGCCACAGATCCGGCTGGAAGGTCACGCGGAGAGATGGAGACAGACACACAGACAGACCGATAGACAGAGCCCCGCACTCCCCGGGGCGCGCAGCCACCCGCCTGTGTCCCCCCGAGGAACAGTCAGCCCCGGGTGCCGGGAACGGGGCTGGGGCCCAAGGCAAGGAAAGGGCTTACGCTCTAACGGGCAGGCAGCGGGGGGATCATCCTGGGACAGGCAGAGTCCCACGGCAGGAGCCCTCGGAGGCCTGCGGAAGGCGAGCGTCCGACTAGGTCCTGCAGGGAACTCGGGCTCCCCTCAGTGCCGGCCCCGTGGCCTTTCTCAGGGTCTCCTCGGGGTGTGACCCCCAGGCGGCCCCAGCCCCGGGGTTCGGGAAACCGTCCCTGCTCCTAGCCTGGGAGACCCCGGGGAATGGGGAGGGCCGCCGGGCGTGGCCCTGCCCGCTTTCTCTGTGCCCGAGGCCTTCCTGGCGGCGGGATGGGAAGCTTCTGGACCCCTACCTAAAATAAAGCGCAGAGGGCCGCAAACTGAAGTAGTTATTGAAATACTTTTAAAAAGATCCCGGGATCCAGTTAAAAAGCCCCCGATCTCAGCCCGATTCCCCTGGAGGCTGGGCAGGGATGGCGTGGCCTGGGCCTTTGGGCCGACTTTCGGTCCAGGTGCCCCCGCCTCGGGAGGCCGCTGCTGGCCTGTAGCCGTTCTGCGCTCCGGGCCCCGAGAAGGGGAAGTCTCCGGGTTCCCGGGAGGGCCGGCCCTGCGGGGGTCACTTCTGTCAGCAGTCCCAGGAACGGCAGCTGGGCACACCAGGGCGCACGGGTTCCAGGCCGCGCCACGGGCGGGGTGGGGGGCACAGGGACGCACGTGCTCAGACAGGCGTGTGTGCGGAGAACGTGCACCGGAGCTTGGGGGGGCAGGTGCACATGCGTCCTCCCCGTGAGCACTCGCCCCCTCGCCCGGCCGGTGTAGACGAGTGTCTGTGCTCCCAGAGGACACAACGGTGCTCCTGTGTACGTAGGTGCGGTGCCATCTGCTTTGCCCACGCTGCCCTTTCACATGAAACAATCAAGCTTTATTGCATTCACAATTGACAAACAGGAGGGAGCCGCAGAGGCAGCCGCACTTCCTTCCCCGCCGCAGGCGGGAGCTTGGAAAAGCCTTCACGGGCTGCGGCTCCCACAGGGAACGACATTTACACCGCGGGCAGGGGGCCAAGGGCCGGAGGGGCCCCAGGCGGAGCCTTGGAGAGCTGCCCCAGAGACCAGGCAGGGCCGGGGCCTCCTCCTCCCGGAGCCTCCGAGCCCTTCCCCACCGGGGACCACCTGCCCCTCCCCCAGGACTTCTCGTCCCCCCCACCCCGGGGCCGCCCTGTGCAGGCCAGGAAGGTGACGGGGAGACCTAGGACTTAGACAAAAGGCCTCAGGGCGCAGGACTGGGCTACAGCCCGAAGTGGGGGAGCCCCAGAGGCCCCTTCCTGCCGCAGCCACACGTCCGCTCACACTTTAGGCAGTGACAGGTGTGTTTATAAACCAACGGCCACAGATTCAGAATTCCTCTGAGAGGCCCCGGCCAGTTCCCCGGGGGCCCCACGGCGGGACACACAAGAGGAGGGGCTGGGTGACCCCCTCTGCCCCTCCCTCGCCCCCGGGACAGTCAGGTACCCCCGCGCTGTGTGCCCCGGGGAATTAAAGAGATGCTGGCAGAGAATCGTCCAAGAGCTGAGGAGGTGCCATTCCTGGCACGGCCCGTCTCTGAAGGAGCCGGGCTTCCTCCCCTCGGCCAGGACACTGCCTCCTTCGTCCCCCTCTCCCCTGCCCTGCCTCTCTTTCCCTCTAAGGAACATCTAGGATCCTGCTCCCTGGCCGGAGGCTCGGGGAAGCCGCCATATGTAACTCCCGAGAGTCCCGTGTAGAGGGAAGAGGAGGGAAGAAGGGGGAAGAGAGGGAGCACATTAGATGTAATTTTGGTGGAGACCACTCCCCTCTTTTAGCTTCAGTTTAAGCATCTATTGAAGGGGACACTGAACTCGCAGACCCCAGTGGTTCCCCACTGACCCCAGCGGTTCCTCTCTGACCCCAGTGGTTCTTCTCTGACCCCAGTGGTTCCCCTCTGACCCCAGTGATTCCTCTCTGACCCCAGCGGTTCCTCTCTGACCCCAGCGGTTCCCCTCTGACCCCAGTGGTTCCTCTCTGACCCCAGCAGTTCCCCTCTGACCCCAGCGGTTCCTCTCTGACTCCAGTGGTTCCCCTCTGACCCCAGTGGTTCCCCTCTGACTCCAGTGGTTCCCCTCTGACCCCAGTGGTTCCCCTCTGACCCCAGCGGTTCCCCTCTGACCCCAGCGGTTCCTCTCTGACCCCAGTGGTTCCCTTCTGACCCCAGTGGTTCCCCTCTGACCCCAGCGGTTCCTCTCTGACCCCAGCGGTTCCCCTCTGACCCCAGTGGTTCCCCTCTGACCTCAGTGGTTCCCCTCTCTCTAGGATTCTGTGCCTAACTCTGTGGTCTGAGCTTCTGGTGGCGCAATGGCTAGAACACCAGGCTTGGAGTCGGAAAGTCCACATCCCAGCCCTACAGTAGGAGCCCGGGCGAGACATTTAACTGAGCCTCATTTCTTCAGCTTTAAAGTGGCTGTAATATTGTCTGTGGCCTGCCTCCTGGAGGGGGGATGAGGGGGAGAGGGACCGAGAGACAAATGAGAGAAAGCCTATGAAGCATTCTGCACCCCCAAATTACTGTATAAATGTCGACTATCATTCCAGCGTCTTGCATTTAACAAACGTCTGGATAAATTGTTCCCTCTCTGGGACTCTGTTTCCTGAGGGAAAGCTGAATTAGACAGTCACCAGGGTCCCTTCCAGCTCTGATTGTCAGTGGCGCCAAGTGACAAAAGAAAGGTGATAGTGGAAGACAGAGATATCTGAGACAAAGAGACCGACGGACGCAAACTAATGAGAAACCAAAAGGAACGAGGATGGAGAGAGACTCCACGCAGGAGTCCTTTAAAAAACAATAATAATATTTTGTTCCATTTTATTTTTTTCAATCAACAACTATGTCTTTTCTCTCCCTCCCCTTTCCCTGCTCCCACTGAAAAATTAAGGGAAAAAACCTTGTAGCACATAAGAATAGCCCAGCTAAACAAATGTGTAATGTGTGTGTATATATATATATATATACACACAATATATATACATTCTCCATCTGAACCTCTCATTTTCTTTGCAATCCTATGCATTTTATTCCATACATTTGAAACATTCTGAGCTTCCTGACTGCCCGCGGGGTCCAGACTAAGTACCCCTGTTTTGCATTAGATGCTGCCCAGGATTAGCCTCCACTCAGAGCCTCTGTGGGCCTTTTCTCTGTACTTTTCCCTAACCCAGCCGTGGACCTGACAGGGTCCGGCTGCCCCAGACTCTCCCATCCCAGAGCAGACACCTGGGGCCCCCACTGGGTTTTCTATTCCTCCCTTTGAAGTCCAGGTGTGGCCCCTGCTGCCTCTGGCGGGAGGAGAGTCTCCCTAATCCTAGGATTTCCTCTCTGAGCCACAAAGGACGAACAGGGCTGGGTTCCAGCTCCTGTCCTTGTGCTCCACCAGTAAATCTTAATTGTCTGGGATCCCTGGGTGGAAAAAGCAGGCTTGGGCAGGGCAGAATGGGAGCTCTAAGCCTGGGTGGCCCTCTGTGTGGTGAGGACTTCAGCGCAGAAACCACCAGATGCCCAGGAGGAGTAACTTACAGAGGAACCTAACTTGTCTTAGGAAGTCTGGGAAGTGAGGAGTTTGCCCTTGAGGGCTTCTAAGTTCCCTAAGGTCTCACCAATCACATCACTCCCTTAGGGCTCATCGGTGCTGAAAAGGAACTTCGATTCCATCTAGTCCAACTCTTTCACTTTACAGATGGGGAAACAGGCACAGAGGATTTGCCCAGTGTCGTACGGCCAGTCGGTGGCAGGACTAGAACTAGAATCCAGCACTTAGGACTAGAACACTTCCCATTACAGAGAAGGTTAGGGCTGCAGGGAGTCTCGGGGTTCATCTGTTCTGCCCCCCCCCTCCCTCCTGGACTTACAGGGAAGGAAAGGGACTGCGCCTTCCGGGCCTTGGTGCCCCATCCCTTCCCTGCTCTCCCTGGGGCAGGACTCGGCAGTGGCTAAGGGTCCCAAGGACCAGTAAGTGAGCATAGGTGTGGACCCGGGGGTTCATTATCCCGGGAGGGGTGCTGGCTCCTGACTGGCTGAGGCCAGTGTGTCCAGGCAGCCCGGACTTTTCCAGCTGACCCAGAAATCTCGCCCTTGCTGAGCCACTGGGCAGTTGTTCTGCTGCCCCGTCTCTGAAACAGGTTGCAAGGGAGGAGAAACGCAGCTGATGGAGGGTCAGATGCGAACCAGCTGGGTCCCACAGATGCGAGGGCTCCAGGCCCAGAGGACATTCCTCAGGGATAGAACTGCTGGAAATAAGACAGACAGCTGGCAGAGACGGCTCCCAAGGGGTGGCAACCCCCACTGGGCCTGCCACGGCCGGCGGCCACCGTCTGGGCTTGGTCCTGGCTAGACAGGGCGCTCCACTAGGACCAGACTCAACAAGGCAGTGGAGCGAAGGAGCCTTGGACTTGCCCCCAGACAGCCAGGGTTGGAAGGCTTTGCTAATCTGTGTCATGTTGGGAAATCCTCTTCCCAACCTCAAACCTCAGTTTCCTCATCTGTAAATGAGATGGTGGCGCTGGACAGTCTTTGTGACCAGCAAGAGGCGATATATTAATTACCTCGGGAGGATCCGGGCCTTGCATTTACCCAAGGGACCTGGCTTCTAGTTCCTGCTCCCATCCTAGAACTGTGACCTCAGGCAAATGTCTGGACCGCTCCAAACCTCAACATTTCCTTGTCTGCAAAATGAAGAAGGGGGTAAGAGTAAATAATCAGCAAGGCTTCTTCAATTCCAAGCCTGGTATTGCACCAAAACATGTTTCTCTGTAACATCTATGCACGGTCCCCAAAAATGAGACTCAGAGACGGAGAGGGAGGGAGGGAGAAAAGGGAAAAGAGAAGGAGGAATGAAGGAAAAAAGGAAAGTAGAACGAAGGAGGGAAGAATGTAGGAAGGAAAGAAAGGAGGAATGAAGGCTGGAAGGGGGAAGAAGGGATGCAGGGAGGAAAGAAGGGAAGGATGAAGGAAGGAAAGGAAAGGAGAAAGAAAAAAAAAAGGGATGATGGAAGGAAGAAGGGAAAGAAGGAAACATTAAGTACCTACTATGTGCTAAGCACTGTACTGTCCTTTACAAATAATATCTCATTTAATCTGCACAACCTTGGAGGTAGGTTCCCATTATTATTATTATTCCCATTTCATAGTTGAGAAAAGTGACAGAGGCAAGGTGACTTGCCAGGGTCACACAGCCACTAAGCATCCCTCCAAACCCAGGTCTCCCAACTCTAGCTCCAGCATTTATTTTTTATTTATTTTTGCTTTATGAATCATGTTCGGAGAGAAAAATCAGAGCAAAGAGAAAAATCATGAGAGAGATTAAAACAAGACCAAAAGAAAAAAAGCCCCCCAAAAGAAATGACCTCAGCTTGTGTTGATTACCATTCGCTCTCCTCAGTTCTTTTCTGGAGGCAGATGGCACTTCCTGTCCGGGTTCGGGCTTTCTTGGCCGAACCACTGAGAAGAACCAGTCCGTCACGGCGCCTTCTCACTGTTACTGTGCCCTGTGTATTCCCGGTTCCGCTTAGTTTGCTCAGCGTCAGTTCATGGGAACCCTTCCAGCCTTTCTGAAGTCGGCGTGTTCACCGTTGTTATAGAACAATGATGTCCCCGGGCTGTGTGGTCCCGGGCAAGTCCCTTACCCCGGCTGCCTCAGCGTTAGCTCGGGTCCCAGCGCTTGCCCAGCCGCCCCGCTCCTTTCCGGGTTCTCGGCGCCCGCACTAACCCGTCTCCGTCTCCCCCTGCAGACCGGGCCCTGTTTGAGAGCTACACGGAAGGGGAGCTCCAGGAGCTGATCGCGGCGCTGGTGGAGCGCTCGGGCCCGGCGGGGCACTCCGGCGGGCACGCGCTGCCCTTTCCGGGCCCGGCGGGGGCCCGGCGGAAGCGGGCCCGGCTCCGCCACCAGCCGTGCGGCCTGCGGGAGCTGGAGGTCAGCGTCAGCGAGCTCGGCCTGGGCTACGTGTCGGACGAGACCATCCTTTTCCGGTACTGCAGCGGCACCTGCGAGGCGGCGGCCCGGATCTACGACCTGGGGCTGCGCCGGCTGCGGCAGCAGCGCCGCGTGCGCAAGGAGAAGATCCGGGCCCGGCCCTGCTGCCGGCCCCTGGCCTATGAGGAGGAAGTCTCGTTCCTGGACTCCCGGAACCGCTACCACACGGTCAGCGAGCTCTCGGCCAAGGAGTGCGGGTGCGTGTGAGAGCCCCGGGCCTGCGTTGTCTACCTCACCGGGGGCGCCGGGAGGCCCCGCGGGGCCCAGGGGACCGCCCAACCTTGCCAGCCAACCCTGCTGAAGAGCTGTCGCTCGGAACCCAGGCCGCGGGAAGCTCCTCAGGAAGCCGACCGGACACTCTGGGCCCCGGGGGTCAGGGCGAGGCGGGAGGGCTCCCGGCCCCCTGAGACAGACGGAGGACGCCCGGGCTCGCGTCCCAGCAGCCAAAGGACTCTGGCAAACGGCGGTGGCCCTTCCAGGCCTGATTGTATATACTTCCCTGAGTAACTGACTGACCTTGTACAGGAAATTATATTCTATATATGTGAATCTCGCAATATCTATATCTATATAAAATATCAGTGGCCACTTCTGTCCGCCTCCTTCTAGCCTCCGGAGCCTATTGAGAGGGAGCCCGCGCTGTTGGACAGGAGGGGAAGGTTGACTTCCTGTGGGGCCCAACCGCGGCAGCAGGCTGGGAAACTCTCGGCCGAGCCGCCTTCCCTTCCCCCGCCCCGGCTCAGTTCTGTAAGCCTCTCCCGTGACCTAACCAAAGCCTGGAAGTGGGATGGCTGGGGTAGTTTCCATGGCTATCATGAGGGAATGGGATGGAAGGAGGAAGACAGGGAAGTGCTGTGGCTTAGGGCTAGTTTTCCTTAGTGATAAGGAGGCAGGATAATTAAGATAGAAATAAGGTAGAATAGATATAGAAAGGAAAGGGGAACTGGAGTAATTTCCATTGGGTAGATAAGTGGTAGCCCCGATGGAGTTAGAGTTTGTAGTGGGGACATAAGGAAGTAGGAAGAGCAGGTTAAAGTTTTCATTGGGATAATAAGGTGGTGGGATGGTTTCCAACCAGGTTCCTCTCCCTTCACCCACTAACTGTCACATCCAAACGGGGCTCTGGGACCCAAGGCCAGCCCCCACCCCCAGCCTTCCCTCAGCAAGCCCAAGCCCAGACCAGGGAGGCAATGACAGAGGCTCCCAATGAGTGGTGGGGGGTGGCTAGTTGGTTTCTCGGAGTCCCAGGTTCCCCTGGGGCTGGAGCCGGTTCAGTGGTTTGGAGTCACCCACTCTCCCTTTGAGGCCGCCCCCCCCCACATTCACCTTCTGCCCCTGAACACTCTCCGTGCCCCGAGGCCGAGGCCCCAGGGAGGGGGTACCAGGTCTGTGTGCTGGGCCAGACACAAGTGCTTAGGGCACCTGGGAGCCCAGTCATAGGACATGGGGCTTAAAGTTGGAGGCGGCCTTCGGGTCCGGCTGCCCCGGAGGGCCAGGGAGGACCAGACGTTCGCTGCAGATCTGGGGACTGGGAGGAGAACTGGTTTTTCTGTGTTTGAAGCACGGGGCGGTTTCCTGGCCCAGACTCTGGCATTGTCAGCCCCCGGTTTGGAGCTGAAGCCTCGAGCCGGGATCCCACCTTGGGTCTCCCCAATTCCAGGTCCCAGTGGGGGCCCGCTCTCCTGCCTCAGTGCTCAGGGAAGATGTCGGCCAGGCGAGTCTGAGGGAGCGGCCGGGTGCCAGAGGGCGAGGATGATTTGCCCAGTTTGCACAGGCCACTGAGGGCTTTGGTTTCCCAGCTTCCAGACCTTTCAGTTAGCACCCTGCCCCACCCTAGCACTTTCCTCCCCTCCTCTCAGCCCCCAAAGAAATTCCAAATCATCCATCTCCTTTCTTGGGCTAAAAATACCTCCTTTCTCCCTGCAGGGCCTGGGGGAGAGTGTTTGGGCCCCAGAGTGCCCGGCCCAGGGTGGGCCAAAGCTGGTGGTGGCGCCTGGCTAAATGGAAGCCCTTCCCCCGCTGGGCCCGGGCCCTGGGGCTGAGCAAGGGGGTGGAGGGGACAGGACATTTATGAGTGTTCCCAGATAGAAGGGCCCAGGTTTTATTTCTGTGCTGTTGTTGTCCCGATTCTTGACAGTCCCAGGCCCCCGGGGGGTATCAGATTTCTGGACTGCTGGCAAAACCCAATCCATATTCCCATGGCACAGGAGACGGGCCTGATCCCACGGCCCAGAGCCTGGAGTAGGAGGGAGACAGGGCCCCGGGGGCGGGGGGGATGTGCAGCCTAAGAAAGCAGGGCTCCTGGGCCCGGCAGCTGGGGACCCAACGGGCCTAGAGCAAGCCTGTGCCTGGGCTGGGGAGACTGTCCCCTTGCGGCGGCTGCAAGCCTCCCCTGCACTGGCATTGTCTGCCTCTGTACAAGCTCACTTAGCTTGGAAGGGCGCTGGAGGCAGACCAGGAGAAAGGGGTTGCCTGTGGGACACCGGGCCTGGCCTCCCTGGGGTCTCAGGAGTCGGGCCAGGCGTCTTCCAAGCTTTCCAGCTCTCAGGCTGCAGACCCGGATCTCCCTCCTGACACCAGCTGGTGCCCTTGGGAGCCTCTGCTTCCTCCTCTGTGAACTGGAGGGCCAGTCTAGAGGACCCCTGACCCCTTTCTGCTCAATCTTGCGATTGTTTTTAGGTGCACTGACAGAAGCATGGCTTCCAGAAGTACAGAGCCACTGAACGCAGTCCTGGCCCGGCCACAGACTCTTTTCTTCAGTGGGGGTTGACTCTTTGTGATCCCAGCCCTGACATTGTGTTCTAAGGGCCCTTCAAGCTGTGACATTGTGTTCTAAGGGCCCTCTCAGCTCTGACCTCCCGGGTTCTAAGGGCCCTCCCAGCTCTGACCTCCCGGGTTCTAAGGGCCCTCCCAGCTCTGACCTCCCGGGTTCTAAGGGCCCTCTCAGCTCTGACCTCCCGGGTTCTAAGGGCCCTCCCAGCTCTGACATCTTGTGTTCTAAGGGCCCTCCCAGCTCTGACATCCTGGGTTCTAAGGGCCCTCCCAGCTCTGACCTCCCGGGTTCTAAGGGCCCTCCCAGCTCTGACATCTTGTGTTCTAAGAGCCCTCCCAGCTCTGACATCCTGGGTTCTAAGGGCCCTCCCAGCTCTGACCTCCCGGGTTCTAAGGGCCCTCCCAGCTCTGACATCTTGTGTTCTAAGAGCCCTCCCAGCTCTGACATCCTGGGTTCTAAGGGCCCTCCCAGCTCTGACATCCTGGGTTCTAAGGGCCCTCCCAGCTCTGACCTCCCGGGTTCTAAGGGCCCTCCCAGCTCTGACCTCCCGGGTTCTAAGGGCCCTCCCAGCTCTGACATCTTGTGTTCTAAGAGCCCTCCCAGCTCTGACATCCTGGGTTCTAAGGGCCCTCCCAGCTCTGAGAGCCGAAGTTCTGTGTCCTGAGGTCCCTCGTAACTTTGTCATTCTATATTCCAAAGCCCCTCCTAGCTCTAGCATTCTGTGTTCTAAGAGCCCTTCAAGTTCTGATATTCTGTGTTCTACCTGCAAATATCCCTTCCAATTCTGACATTCTATGACTTGTTGAACTCCTCCTGTGGGGAAAGAGGGGAAACTCAGGGTGAACATTGCTGGTAAGGGCCAGGGAGGCAAGTTCTTGGAGAGGCAGTGGGGGACCCACCCCTCAGACAGGCCCACCAGGGTGGTCTGCTGTGGGAAGCCCTCCCTGTGAGCTTGGCTGGGAAGGTCCATTCCCTCCGGTCCTCAAGCCTGAGGTCTGAATCTGCAGGGGTTGTGGTCAAGCTGTGGTTTAAAACTGGGGTTCTCAGGAACCTCCTTCTGCTGATTCTGCAGAGGTCTCAGCCACTGGAGGGAGAGGAGAGGGTTCTGGGGTGAGCCTGGGAGCCCAGGCCCTGTTAGAAAAGCCCAAAGTGGGGAGTCGGATGTGTGTAGGGGTGAACAGGAGGCCCCACATTCTGAGCCCCAGCCCACATGGCAGTCAAGGGGAAACCGTGGCCCTGGGTCGGAGCATCTCCAGAACATGGGAAAGGTTTCCCTGTGGGCCCTCCCATATCCTGACTTCAGCGGGCCTAGAGGCCCCCGGATGTATGGGCGGTGGGGATCCTAGTTCATCTAGCAAACCCCTGTCTCCACCCCACTCCCCCATCCCAGGCTCTGGTCCTGAGAAAGCCAGCGAGGAAACACAAAGAGAAATAGATGAAACACCAAAAAAATGTATAAAGAAATAGATATATTCAGTCAACAAACACTTAACAAGTGCTCGTGCTTAGACATGGATGTAGCCACACAGACATAATATATACACGTAAAGACTTACACAAATACACAGACACACTCAGCAATGCAGAGAGACATACAGACACATACAGACAGAGATGGAGACAGATATTCTTTGGTGCTCTCTGATCCTGGTCCCTAGAATTCGGCCCTGGTCTGCCTCCCTTCCTTCCCACTCCTGCTCCCCTCATCCCTGCTGGGGTTCCCATATGTCACCCCTTTATGGGCTCTGAAGCATGACAGCAGTTTCAGGGTGCCCGTCCCCTTCCTGCTTCCAGAACACCCAAGGTTGGTCTGGAAGTCATTACCAACTTCCAGAACACCAAGAAAGGTGCCCCCCTCACCCCCTGAGCCTTGAAGCGGGCTCCCTGCTCTGCATGGACTTTTATAGTCCCCATCTCTGTCCACTTGCTCTTTTCTCCCATGGGGTCAAATTCTAATCAGAATTTTTCTCTCCTAGTACAACTTCCAACAGTTTGAAGCCAGGAAATGCTAATTTGTGAGCGTTAGGAATGCTCAGAGGTAGGGACTGCTCTCCCCACTCCCCATCTCCTGCCTGGAGGTCTTCAGGAAGATAAAATGACTGCGGGTTGGGTATGTTATGGGGGGAGGGGAATGCCTTTTGGGGTATGGGATAGACTAGATTATCTATGAATTTTCTTCCCATATTACTATTTCTATTGATTGACAATAATAGCTTCTGATAGTCTTTTCTCCCAAAGTGATTTCTCCCAATACTCAGTCAAGAGACATTTATAAACAGGCAGACTGGGAATAAGGAGGTTTCCTCATCATCTTATTCAATAACCCTTTATTTAACATCTACGTGGCAGGCGCCGAGCTCAGACAGTTCCAGCTTACTAGAGCAGAGAACTGAATTTGCAGTCACAGGACATGGGTTTGAATTACTTTTCTGGAACTTTGTACCTTGTCACCTTAGGCAAGTGATTTCATCTCTCTGGTCCACAGGATCCCCTCTTGTCAAAAGATAGAGGTGGAGTAGAGACTCCCCGGGATCTATGATTTTATTCCAGAGAGTTTTCCCTGATTACAGAGAAAGGAACCTTCAGCTCACACTTGGATCTCAGCGGAACCAATGTAAACTGGGTCTTAGTTTCCTAGTTTGTAAAGTGTGGATCCCATAAGGTTAGGGGATTAATCAAGGGCTAATTCAAGTCAAAAAGGATAATTAAGTGCCTACTGTGGACCTGGGCATTGTGCTAGTCACTGAGGATGCAAAAGAAGGCAAAACTAATGCTGCTAATGGAGGAAACAACATGCAAACAACATGTGCAAATTAACTGGAGGCAGAATCAAAGAGAAGGGGCCTGGGAAAGACTGCTTCTAGAAGGTAGGACTTTAATAGAGGTTTGAGGAAGCCAGGAGGTAGAGATGAAGAGGGAGAATTCCAGGCGTGAGAGACAGCCACGTCCCTGGGTAGGGAGGAAAGCATGAATGGACTGGGAAGTAGGAAAGTGGAAAGGGATGAGAAAGCCGAAGAGAAGGTTCTCTCTTTGGTCCTGGAGGAACAGGGGGCCATTAGAGCTTTCTAAGAGGGAAAGGACATGATCAGGCTTTTAAGAACACTGAGGCTGAATGGAGGATAAGTTGGAGAGAAGAGAGACTTGAGGCAGAGAGATCCACCTGAAGGCTCTTGTAATGCCATCATCCCGAGGACCACTTGTCCTTAAGGCCCAACCTGGACTCCCCCAGTCTCTCACCATCCCCCAAAACCAAGTGTTCACCAAGGCCTGCGTCTCCATTCTCTGCACCTCTCGAATCCGCCCCTTCCCTTTCCGGACACTGGGGCTGGCCCTCCTCACCTGGACAGCTGTGGGCATCCAGTGGCCTCCAGGATCAAATACAAAAGGCTGTCTGACATTCCCAGTCCTCCTTAACCTAGGCCCTCTTCTTACACCTCTTCTTCTATTTTTGAGCCAGGACACCGATCTCCTGGGTTCCATAAACAAGACCCTGCATCGCTCCGCTCAGGCTCTTCCCCAAGCCAGGAATGCTCTTCCTTCTCCTCTCTGCCTCCTGGCTTCCCTCGGGGTCCATCTTCAATCTCTCTTAAGCCTAGTGCCTTTTCTTGTCAATGGTTTCCTATTAATCCTGTGTATAGTTTGTTTCTCTATATATGTCTGCTTGTTAGCACTGGCACATAGTAAGTGCTTAGTAAATGTTGATTGATCTCCCTTATTTGACTGGGAACTCCTTAAGGGCAGAGCCATTTTTTGCCCTTCTTTGTAACCCCAGCCCTTAGCACAGAGACTGCCATACAGTAGAGATTTAGCAAATCTGTACTGACTAAATGATCCAATAAGGAGAGGAGAAAGGCCTAGTCTGTGAACCTGGAAGGCCGGAAGCTGTTGGCACCTCAAAAGCAATAGGGAAATTAGGAAGAGGGAAGAGTTTTGGGGAAAAGAAAATGAGTTCAGTTCTGGCCATGCTGAGCTTGAGACGCCTACAGTCTATTCAGTTCAAGATAACCAACTGACATTTGGAGATGTGAGTCTTGCTGTTCCTGTGTACAATGTATTCTTGGTTCTGCTGGAACTCCCTTGGGATCACCGGTGGCCAAGGTCACTAGTGAGAAACAGCAAAGGTCACTTTTGATGTCTCTGAGAGTCATGGAGAGGAGAATCTCAAGTCTCAAGAGTAGGATAAGCCACAGATCATGAGAGGCAAATGTCACCAAAGGTCATTAGTGGGAGATGTCATCGATGGAAAGATCCCTATGGGAGATGCCTCTGAAGGTCATGAGTGGGAGACATTACTGTGGTGGTCACCAGTGGGAATGTGACCCAACCTCGCCACTGGAAGGACATTACAAAAGGACGTCATCACTCGAAATATCCAGGGGGAGAGGAGGCCCCTAGGAAGGCAGTGTGCCATCCCGCCTCTTTTGAACATCAGCTCCCTTACCGCCACTAGAGGACCCGAGGGCTCTGATAGGAAGGGTGCCCCTCAGGAGAACCACTTGGACAGTGCCGGCAGGGTCCGGTACGTGGGGGGCTCCAGGAGGATCCGGCACGCCTTGCAGAATTCCTGGAACCAGCCAGCCCTCGTTACCACCTCCAGGTGCTTCCGCCACTGGAAGTATGACAAGTAGTGCTTCTCATCTGCATCCAGCTTCTTCAGGTAGGCGGCCAGTTCCTGGGGGCGCTTGAAGTCACTCACATGGATAAAGGCATCGGGCGGCAGGAAGCGCTCGTAGTTGGGCCTCGGCGGGCCGTACACTACGGGGACGGCCCAGGACTGCAGCGCATTCTGCCAAAGCTTCTCTGTGATGTAGTCCTGGTGCTGAGAGTTCTCAAAGGCCAGGTAGAACTTGTACATGGAGAGAACTCTCTGCTGATTTTTGACTGGTAATGGCAGATGATATCTCCCATAGACGTCCACAGGCAGGTAGGGCTGTAGCCTCCGGAAGTACTTTACCCGTGTGGAGTCTTCGTTCCAGTTACTCACCACCCAGGCCACCAGCTTGGTTTTGGGAAAGGGAGGTCGAGTTAAGGAGCCATTCTCCCGCTCCTGCCGTGGTCTGAGCCAGCCATAAGGGATGAAGATGTCCGAGTCGGTGCGATAGGTCATGGTCAGGTTGAAGAGGCCATCCATGGCAGCTAGGTTATCTAAGTGGCTGGGTGACTCCAGGCTGAGCCAGACCCATCGCTGGCCAGGGGGCCGGGGTTCGGGGGGCAGCTGCTCAGAGGGCATGAGACTCACTTCCCGATGGTGGATGATGACCGCATGTGCCCGCTCATACCAAGTGCGGTTCAGTGTGATTTGGCAGTTTGCCTCCCTGGCCCAGGGGCCCAAGCAACGGAGTCCTTGAAGGGAGTAGAACTCATTAAAAGGCCATGTCCACAGCAGGATAGTGAACACTGGGGTGACAGGTGGTGCGACCTGCTTAGGGGGGCAATAGTTCTGCATGGACTGAGGGAGCAGGTACCAATAAGAAAGGAGGCTCAGGGTAAACAACAGTTGCAAAAGCAGGAACAGGAAAAGCTGGAAATAGAAGTATTTTTTTTTGAAAGATGAGGTGGTCTCAGCCTTCATGGAGCAGCTGGTACTGGAAAAAAGTAGGGAAGAATGGGGCTGTTAAGCCAGTCAGTGACTGAGTAAGCATCCATCCTCCCCTTTTCCTCCCATTTTCCCTTATTCTCTTACTTCATATTTCCTGCCAGTTCCTTATTCCTCCAACTTCTACCTCGCATCTCTCACTATCCATCATCTCACAAAATCTTAGACTTGTAAGAGACTCTGAGGCCATCCAGTCCAATCCCTTCCTAACTGAGAATACCGTGCGTATCATTTCAGAAAAAAATAACCATTCAGCCCTGACTTGAGGATTTCCAGAGATTGGGAAATTCATTATCTCCCAAGGTCATCCATTCCACTTTTGCTTAACTCTAACTTTGTACTTCTTTTTCACAAGCCTAGATCTACTTCTAGGTACCTTCCAGCCTTTGCTCCAAGTTCTCCCCTCTAAGCCAAGGCTGAAAAGATCCAGTCCCTCCCAAATGATAGCTCTTCACATATTTGAAGATAGATGATTTTGCGCACTCCCAGGTTCCTCCAACCTATGCCCAGATGGCAGGCATCCTCCTCTGGCTGGTGGAGGGCTGCTTGCCATGCCCAAGACTACTCAGGTGGTCCAAGCAAATGACTCACACGGGAAGGATGTGAACCACTATAGGTGCAGAACCCAGATCTGATTGTTTGCCATCTCCAGAAGGGGAAAGGGGGAAACTCAAAACTGTTTTTAAAAATGGTTAAAAAGCCCAAATTGTTTTAATTATCTAATTGGGGGGAAAATAAGATTTTATATATATTAAAGTGATCTGACAACTCTGAGGTATCACTACACACTTCTCAGGTTGGATACGATGACAGGAAAAGATGGTAAATGTTGGAGGGGATGTGGGAAAACTGGGACACTGATGCATTGTTGGTAGAGTTGTGAACCCATCCAACCAGAATAAGTCAGTTTTTGATTCTACTCTACTGGGTCTGTATGCCAAAGAAATCACAAAAAAGGGAAAAGAACCTCTATGTGCAAATATATTTGCTGCAGCCCTTTTTTGTGGTGGCGAGGAACAGGAAACCGAGTGGCTGCCCATCAGTTGGGGAATGGCTGAATAAGTTCTGGTATAGGAATGTGATGGAATATTATTGTTCTGTAAGAAATGACCAGAGGGAGGATTTCAGAGCGGCCTGGAGAGACTTACAGGAACTGATGCTGAGTGAAATGAGCAGGACCAGGAGAGCATTATACAAGGAAACAGTAAGATTATACGACAATCAGTTCTGACGGACGTGGCTCTTTTCAACAATGAGGTGATTCCAGGCATTTCCCGTAGACTTGTGATGGAGAGAGCCCTTCACATCCAGAGAGAGAACTAAGGAGACCGAATGTGCATCACAATATAGTATTTTCAACTTTTGTTGCTTTTGTTTTCTTTCTCATTTTTTCCCTTTTTTTATATGACTTTCCTTGTGTAATGTGATAAATGTAGAAATATGTACAGAAGAATTGCACATGTTTAACATTTTTTTAAAAAGTAGTCTGAGGGGGATCCTATCGCTACTCTGCTCCCGCCATCTTGGACGCCTCCCCCGCCCTCAAAAAAAAAAAAAAAAAAAGTGCTGCTGAGGATCCCACGGGCTTTAAAGGTTGCCCCTTCCACTGGCCAACAAAGCCTCCGCACCCTGCCCACGCCTCTCCCTTCTCCCCCTCCCCTTAAAAAGCACCTACTTCTGAGGAGAACACATCACCACGTGCAGATCTCCCCAGACAGATGATTGAGGACCCACCGAGTTGAGAGGGAGGACTTCCTTTCCAGACAGGAAGTAGGGGAGGGCCAGACCCCGCCCTGCTCTCCACCCTCCCTCTGATTGGCTGGCCGGTCTCAGCCTGCGTGGCAGGGGCGGGGTTGGGGGAAGAAATACCCATCTTTGGTTCATGTTCCCTCTAGCCTTTGCCCTCCACCCACCCCCCACCCCCGGATCCCTGAGGAACTTTCATGAAAATTCAAAGGTTCTGAGGTTCCGAGAGCCCAAAGGATCAGAGATTAAAGTTCTAAGTGTCTACATTTCTAAGAGTCTAAACTTCTAAGTGTAAGTTCTAAGATTCTAAAGTTCTGAGAGCCTGAAGTTCTAAGCGTAAGGTTCTAAGAATCTAAAGTTCTGAGAGCCTGAAGTTCTAAGTGTAAGGTTCTAAGAATATAAAGTTCTAAGAGGCTAAAGTTCTGAGAGCCTGAAGTTCTAAGTGTAAGGTTCTAAGAATCTAAAGTTCTAAGAGTCTAAAGTTCTGAGAGCCTGAAGTTCTAAGTGTAAGGTTCTAAGAATATAAAGTTCTAAGAGGCTAAAGTTCTGAGAGCCTGAAGTTCTAAGTGTAAGGGTCTAAGAATCTAAAGTTCTAAGAGTCTAAAGTTCTGAGAGCCTGAAGTTCTAAGTGTAGGGTTCTAAGGATCTAAAGTTCTAAGAGTCTAAAGTTCTGAGAGCCTGAAGTTCTAAGTGTAAGGTTCTAAGAATCTAAAGTTCTAAGAGGCTAAAGTTCTGAGAGCCTGAAGTTCTAAGTGTAAGGTTCTAAGAATATAAAGTTCTGATAGTCTATAGTCTAAAGTTCTAAGAGTGTATAAAGTTCTAAGAGTCTAAAATTCTAAATGTAAGGTTCTAAGAGTCTATAAAGTTCTGAGAGTTTTGAGTTCTAAGTGTAAGGTTCTAAGACTCTAAAGTTCTGATAGTCTATAGTCTAAAGTTCTAAGAGTGTAAAGTTCTGATAGTCTGAAGTTCTAAGAGTCTAAAGTTCTGAGAGCCTAAAGTTCTAAGTGTAAGGTTCTAAGAGTCTAAAGTTCTGATAATCTATAGTCTAAAGTTCAAAGAGTTTAAAGTTCTGATAGTCTAAGAGTATAAAGTTCTGAGAGTTTAAAGTTCTAATTGTAAGGTTTTAAGAGTCTAAAGTTCTAAGTGTAAAGTTCTGAGTCTATAAAGTTCTGAGAGTCTAAAGTTCTAAGAATGTAAAGTTCTGAGAGTCTAAAGTTCTAAGTGTAAGGTTTTAAGAGTCTATAAAGTTCTGAGAGTCTAAAATTCTAAGAGTGTAAAGTTCTGAGAGTCTAAAGTTCTAAGTGTAAGATTCTAAGACTCTAAAATTCTGATAGTCTATAGTCTAAAGTTCTAAGAGTCTAAAGTTCTAAGTGTAAGGTTTTAAGAGTATAAAGTTCTGAGAGTCTAAAATTCTAAGAGTGTAAAGTTCTGAGAGTCTAAAGTTCTAAGTGTAAGGTTTTAAGAGTATAAAGTTCTGAGAGTCTAAAATTCTAAGAGTGTGAAGTTCTGAGAGTTTAAAGTTCTAAGAGTGTAAAGTTCTGAGAGTTTAAAGTTCTAAGAGTGCAAAGTTCTGAGAGTAAAGATCTGATCGATCTAAGAGTCTACGAGTGTCTAAGTTCTAAAGTTCTGCATATCTCTAAGTCTAAAGTTCTAAGAGTCCTTGAAAGACTAAGGATCTAAAGTTCTGAATCTATGAGAGTCTAAAGTCTCAGCATCCATGATAATATGAGTCTAAAACTCTAAGTGTATAATATTCAATTAGTCAGTCATTGAACAGTCATTAAGACCAGCTTTGTGCCAAGCAGGGTATCTAGGTGGCACAATAGATAAAGTGCTAAATCTGGAGTCAAGAAAACTACTGTTCAAAACCCAAACTCACTAGCTGTGTGACCGTGAGCAAGTCACTTAACCCTCTTTGCCTCAGTTTCCTATCTTAAAGTGAGCTGAAGCAAACCACCTTTGCCAAGAAACCCTCAAATGTGGGTCCACAAAACATTCAGATACAACTGAAAACAACAAATGTGCCAGACATTGTGCTATCCATTAGGGACGTAAAGGAAGGCAAAGACTGCCCCTGCTCTCAAGGAGCTCCTAGGCTGATGGAAGAGACAACAAGCAAACAATTATACAAGTGGTCAGTCAGTCAGTAAACATTTATTAAGCACCTACTATGTGCCATTACAGTTTTCTGTCCTGAGAATAGTAAGAAAAGCAAAAAAATATTGTCTACTCTCAAAGACCTTACAGTTTTGTTGGGAGGAAGGTGATGATACATAGATAGATAGATAGATAGATAGAAAGAAGGATTGATGGATGATGGACAGATGGATGGATAGACAATAGATAAATAGAAAATAATAATAGCAAACATTTTAATAAAGATTTACTGTGTGCCAGCCACTGTGCTAAGCACTCTACAAACATCAAATTTTTTACAAAGTTTAATTTGAGGTTTTTTTGGTTATATTTTACATTTTACCCTTCCGTCTTTCCTCCCTCACTCCCTTGTACTAGAGAAGGCACCAATAAATGTAGCTATAGATGTGTATATATATATATATATATATATGTGTGTGTGTGTGTGTGTGTGTGTGTGTGTGTGTGTGTGTGTGTGTATATATATATATATATATATATATATATGTAAAACCATAATATGCACACTTCTATTTATCAGTTTTTTATAGAGATGCTATATAGGCCCTTTGTAATCAATTTGAATATTTATAATACTCAGAATAGCTTTTAGACTCATATATTTTCATGGAGGCTTAGAACTTTAGACTCTCATAGACACTCAACACCTCATAGACTCTTTTCTTGGTTCTAAGATCTCATTTGATATTGATAATGACCCTGAGAAGTAGATGCCATTAATATCACTATTTTGCAGATGAAGAAACTGAGGCAAATAGAGGTTTAAGCAACTTGCCCAAACACATCTAGCTAGTATCAATCTGGATTTGAACTCAGGTCTTCCTACTTGCAAGTTTAGAGCTCTATTCTAGATGGTGGGGGGCGAAAATCACATAGCTAGTAGAAGTTTACAGCTGGATTTTAATTCAAATTCAGGACTTGAGACTCATAACCCTATCCCTATGCCACCTAGTGTGAAAGGTTCTTTGGACCTAAGATTCTAAGATTCTGGAATCATAGATCCTTAGGGATTAAATTTGAAACCCACAATTTACTTTCTGCCTAGAAAGATGATGGACTCCAAATGTAGTAAGAGACATGTATGCATGTATTTTTATATATTTAAAAAATTTTAATAGTATTTTAATTTTTCTAATTACATGTAAAGACAATGTTTAAAATTCATTTAAAAATTTTTTGAGTTCCAAATTTTCTCCTTCCCTCTTTCCCTTCCCCCTCCCTAAAAAAATAAGAATTTCAAATCGGTTATATATGTGCAATCATGTCAACCATATTTCTAGATTACTAAGAGTTCTATAACTTTAGAATTGATTGCATAATATGGGAGACACTGGTACAAGACTGCCCAGCATCATGTGCCCTCCTCAGAGAAGGTGCTATGCTCTATGAGCAAAGCAGAATTGAAATAACTCAAAAAAAAAAAAAAAACACAAGATGTGCAAAGTTAGAGACTCCATCCCAAACGTTCACATGTACTATTAGTGCAGAATCCATAGTAGAGCATTCCACACTCATTTTGGTCTGATCAGTCACAGTCAGACATATTGTAACTTGACTCCAACATAGTGATGTCATTTCCATATTAGTCATATTGTGAAAGAAGAAACAAACCAAAAGGGAAAAAAATGATAAAAAATAAAGTGAAAATAGTATGTTTCAATCTGCATTCAAATTCCATCAACTCTTTTTTTGGATGTGGATAAGCATTTTCCATCTTGAGTCCTTTGGAATTGTTTTAGGTCATTGTATTGCTGAGAAAAGCTGAGTTATTTATAATTGATCATCGTTCAATGTTGTTTTCCTGGTTCTGCTCACTTCACTCAGTATTAGTTCATGTCAATTTTTCTAGGTTTTTCTGAAATCCATCTGTTCAATATTTCTTCTAGCACAACAGTATTCCATTACATTAATATACTACAACTTGTTCAGTCATTCCCCAATCAATGAGCATCCTCTTAATTTCCAGTTCTTTGCTACCATAAAAAGATTATGCATGCATTTTTGAAATGACCAGGGAATTTGTTTTGCTGAGCTATGCATATTTTAAGAGGGCTTTATTTTTCATTTGTTGTTTGTTTTTGCTAAATGTGTTAAAGGAGGCTATAGTAAGAGGAAGAGATAACAAATGTGTGTAAAAATGAATGAATGAACAAGTACATAAATGTATTAATAAAAAGATAAAGATCAATAGATGAGTAGATGAACAAAGCAACTAATGAATGAATAAAAGACTTATAGTTTTAGGACTTTGGGATCAATAACTCTTAGAACCTCTTGCTATTCCTCCCATGATAGACTCCATCTCTTGATTCTAGGCACTTTCATTGGCTGTCCCCCATCCCTGGAATGCTCTCCTCTATCATTTCTTTTCTGCTTCCTGGCTTCCATGGCTTTTTTCAAGTTTCCACTTAAATCCTTCTTTCTGTAGGAGTCTTTCTTTCTCCTTAAAGCTAGTACCTTCCCTCTGAGAGTACCTCTAATTTATCTAACTCATAGAGTTAGAATTATAGATGCTTAAATTCTTAAAATTCTTGGAACCTTAGATTATACTGATAGACTTATTAGACTTATAGACTAATAAAACTTCAGCCTTGCAGACTCTTAGGACCTTTGGAATCTTACATTCTTAGAACCTTAGACTTAAGGGCTCTTAGGATCTTTATTAAGCTTTAGGATCTTATCATTTTACATTCCTAGCACCTTACACATATAGACTCTTGATACTCTAAATTTATAGATTCTTAGTCAATAAATCAATTAACATTTGTTGAATTCCTACTTTGTGTCAGGGACTGTGCTAAGATACAAAGAGAAGCAAAAAGCAGTCCCTGTCTTCAAGGAACTTTCAAGCTAATGGAGGAGAGACAACATGCAAACAAATATATGTAATGCAAGTTATACACAAGATAAACAGGAAATAACAGAGAAAGGGCATTAGAATTAAAAAAAGATAGGGAAAGTAAAAGATGAGATTTTAGTTGGGATTTAACTGAAGCCAGGGAAGTCATTAGGTGGAGTTGAGGAGGCAGAACATACCAGTCATGTGAGACAGCCAGAGAGATTGCCTAAAGCCTAGAAATGGAGTGTTTTGTTCCTGGAACAGTCAAAAGACCAGTGTCACTAGATTGAAGAGTATATATCAGGGAATCGGGTGTAAGGAAACTGGAAAGGTAGGAGGGGTTAGATTCTGAAGGGCATTAAATGCCAAGCAAAACATTTTGTATTTGATCCTGGAGGCACACACTGGAATGTGTGGGAGTGGGGTGGGGTAGGGAAGGGAAGGAATGACATGGTCAGACCTGGGCTTTAGGAAAATTACTTTGGCAGGTAACTAAAATTGGGAGAGACTTGCGGCAGACAGACCCACCAGCAAGCTACTGCACAGCAAGCCAATGCATCCAAGGATGCATTGTAGGGGACCTGTATTAGAGGGGGGTCAGTGGCAGAGGAGGGAAGACATGTATGTGAGACATGTTGGGGTGAGAATTTCATGGTGACCCCTAGGCTTTGAGCCTCAGGGACTGGGAGAATGGTGTTGTTCTCTATAGTAATAGGAAAACTAGGAGATGGGGAAGATTGAGGGGGAAAGATAATAAATTCTGTTTCGAACATAACAAGTTGAAGTTGTCTACTGAACATCTATTAGAAATGTCTGAAAGACATTAGGAGGTGAGAGACTGGAGATCAACAGAGATTGGGACAATATAAATTGATTTGAGAATCTTTGGCATTGGAGATGGTAATTAAATCCATGGAAGCTGATCACCAAGGGAGGTCATATAGAGGGAGGAGAAAAGAGGGCCCAGGACAGAACACTGGGAGGGAGGTTAGAAAGTGTCATCTGGAGGAGGATACACCAGAGGAGACAAGAGGAGTGGTCAGAGAGGTAGAAGGAGAACCAGGAGAGGAGTTCTGTGAAAATCTAGAGCGAACAGAGTATAAAGGAAGAGAGAATAAGCAACAGGGTCAAAGGCTGCGGAGAGGTCAAAAATGAGGATGGAGAAATGGCCTTTGGATTTGGCAACTTCCAGATCATTGCTAACTTTGGAGAGAGTAGTGTTGGTGGAAGGATAAGGTCAGCAGCTGTAGTGTAGGGATTTAATTACAAAGGACAGAAGAGAGAGGGGACGGGACAGAAGGATCTGAGTGAAGGGTTTTCTGAGGAGGAGGAGATATGGGCATGTTTGTAGGCAGTAGGGAATGGGCCAGCAGACAGGGGAAGATTGAAAATAAGTGAAAGAGTGGGAGCAATCTGTTCAAAGAAATGGGATTGAATGGGATCACTTGGCCATATAGGACGTTAGCCTGGGTAAATTTCCTTGGATTTAAGTCAAAGAATGGGTTTCCCCTCTTTGCCCCAGAGATTGGGAGATTGGCCCGGCAGCAGGAGGTAGAAATTGCCTTGTGCTGACACAGATGGAAGTCAAAGCTTTGGGGGGTAGGGGGAGATGGGGCAGATGGAAAATATCTAGCCTGACTCCTTCAGAGAGACTTTTAGAACTTCAGCATCTTAGTCTTTTAGAAACTTAGAATCAAAGAAACAACATGTTAGACTCATAGACTTCTGGAATCTGAGAATTTTAGGCATCTTAGTCTCTTAGACCATAAGTACTTACAAAAAGTATTATTGATCTTTTTATTAATATTGAATTCATTTCCAAGAAGCCATCCACTGTAACATAAAACAGAGCCTTTAGCAAAACTGACCGATACATTAACCCAGTCTGACAGAGTACCCAGCGTTCCAATCCATTTACCTAAAGCTCAGAGCTAAGTGTCATTTGATTATTTGATAAACTCCAATGGCTCTTTACTAACCATTAAAGACCTCTTCATATATTAAGTGCTTACATGCCATGTGCCAGATACTGTGCTAAATGTTAGGGGTATTAAGAAAAGTTAAAGACAGTCTGATTTTGATCAAAAGACTTTGATCATAATCTAAAGGAGCAACATGCAAATAATCATATACAACTAAGACATATACTGGATAAATTGGAAATAAGCAACAGAGGTAAGGCATGAGAATTAAGGATAAGGAGAAGCTTCCTATAAAAAGTGAGATTTTTGAATCTTACTTGGGATTTGAAGGAAGACGGGAGCCAGGAGGAGAGATGAGAAGGAAGAGCATTCCATGCAGGTGGGACAGCCAGGAAAATGCTCCATTTCCAGTTGGGAAATGGAGGATTTTATTCAAGGAATATAAAGGAAGCCAGTGTCAATGTACTGCAGGGTAAGCTATAAGAAGATTAGAAAGGTGTGCAGGAGAGGGTAGATTATGAAGGGCTTTAAACACCAAACAGAGGACTTTATCTTTGATCATAGAGATGATCGCCAACATTAGAATTTATTGATTAGGGGAGCAATGTGGTCAGACTTTTATTTTAGGTCCCTCACTTTGATAGCTGAGGGGAAGATGAATTGGAGTAGGAGAAACTTGAGGCAGGTAGACCAGTTAGAAAGCTGTTGCAATAATCCAGGTGGGAAGTGATGAGGGATTGCACCAGGATGGGGGCTGTGCAATCATACAAGAGATGTTGTGAAAACACAAAAGATGTTGGAAAGATTGGGTATGGGGAGTGAGTGTGAATGAAAAATAGAGCATGATGAAATCAAGATTTCAAGCCTGAGTGACAGGGAAGGTGTTAGTGCCCTCTACAGTAACAGGAAAGTTTTGAAGAGAGAAATATTTTAGGGGAAAGATAATGGATTCCCTTTGGGATATGATGAGTTTTAGGGCGCACAGGAATGTCCAGACTGCCCAAAAGTCAGTTGTAATTTGAGTTTGAGACCGGAGCTTAGGAGAGAGAGAAGGCTGGAGATACAAATAAATAGACACATGCATAAATAAAAGAGTAAGTGAATGTTTATATGTGTGTGTATGAGTGTGTATATATATATACATATATGTGTGTATTATATAGAGAGAGATAACTATATAGAGTTGAAAATTTAATCCATCAAATATCACCAAGTGAGATAACATGAGATGAGAAGGGAGCCCAAGACAGAGCCCATGGTTGGTGGTCATGATGCAGATGAAGATCAGCAAAGGAGTTGAGAAAGAGTGAGAACTTATTACAGTGGCTAAGAATAGTAATAAGTTCATAAATGCTTACTGGTGGATTGATAATTCTCCTCTACCTCTGCAAAGAAAGGAAAAGGGGGATATGTTTTCTCATCTCTTCTCTGGATCCAAAATTGGTCATTATAATGAAGTTATATATAATAATTATAAATTATACTTTATATAATATGTTTAACATATAATTGATAGTAAATTATATATAACAATTTTATATTACACAATATATTTAATATACAATAATTATGATTATAAATTATACAATATATTTAATATAATTACATTCTATTATAATTATATAATATTATGATTATAAATTATATAATATATTTAATAGGCAATAATTATGTTTAAATTATCTTCAGGATTCAAATCATAAAAGATTTGACAACTACAACACATTTTTGAATATTCACCTGGGAATAAATGATGCTACCAGAAGGAATCTAGAAAAGATTTCTAATGATTCCTGGGCAAGAAACTGATAATCAATTAGAGACATAGGTAAAGGTAGTCTCTTTATTGTTTGATGGGTTGGTTTTAATCACTGCTAAAGCCTGCAGATCAAAGTCAAAGGCTTCCAAAGAGAAAATCAGATCTGGGAAGTAAACATTTGGATAATAAAATAATGTCTGAGAAGAGGTTTTTCATTTATGGATCATAATTTAAAATGTTCTGTCCAGAAATGGAGTGTGTGTGTGTGTGCTGGGCAAACGATTCCTTTTTCCAGAGTCTTGCAAATCTAATCAGAAAAGGTTTAAAAAAAAAGAGAGAGAGAGAGAGAAGAAACCTCTTGCCAGTATATCTATAAAACTAGCTATCATAGAGAGTAGTTACAATGTAGGGGGGCAAATAGGAGACATGCCCATAAATGATCAAGAGACAAAAGCCAAGAAAAGAGACTTCAGTAAAACCCATGTCCTTAGATGTCTATACAGAAAGCGTGGTTGATGATGCAATTGAACAAGCATTTATTATTGAGAACTTCCTATGAGCATGCCGTGTCTAACCATTCTATGAGATTCCTTTCCATGCCTTCCCCCAAATTCACAAAGGGAGGCTACCTAAAAGCTGGGGACCTTCTTCAAATTCCCTTGGTATTGCAAGGATCCTAATGAAACACATGGGATTATTTCCCTCGTCATCCTTTACTCCTACTACAAGATTACCCATCTTTTTGAATTAAACATTTCTTTGATGGCAAATGTTGAAAGACCAGTTTGGGAGGGGAGGGCAGATTATAAACAGGACAAACTTTTTTGGAGGCTAAGCAATTAGGGTTAACTGACTTGTCCAGGGTCACACCATCTAGAATGTGTCTGAAACCAGATGTGAACTCTGGTCTTCCCGACTGTGGGGATGCTCTATCCACTGTAACAACTAACACCTCTAGGACAAACTGAATCTGTATTATTGACATTTTCTTCATTTAAAGTCTAAGCCAGATGTATTAAATTGTTATAGGTGGTTTGATAGGGACAGCAAAACTCCTGAGTGAATTGAACCAGATTAAAATGTAATTGGGAAATGTTTAACAAAACAAATAAAAGCATAATACAACATAGGTAATGTTAATTTGAGGTTTCCTAAATCAATATAGGTCCTTCAGGGATCCACTTTTATTTGAGTTTGATACTCCTGGTCTAGACCAGGGCTTCTTAAATTTTTTTCCTTTTGTGACCTCTTTTCTCCTGAGAAATTTTTACATGACTCCTTGTGTACAGATATATAAAATAGCCATACAAATCAAATATTTACTGATAAAATCATAATTTCCAGACCTCCACATATGAGGCTGTGACCCATAATTTAAGAAGCTTTGGATTCTAGACAATCAAGAAAAGGATAGATTAAGTCTGGATTAAATACTCAAACTGAAAATTAACAATCTCCTGAGGGTAGGTTTGAGCTGACTCCAGCACATTCCTTGAATTGTATTATAATAAGAATACACCAGAGAATAGATTCAGTAGCAAGAGCTGGGAAAGACTGGAGAGCTGTTGGATAAAAAAAATCAATGGAAACAGAAACAGGAGCGATATTATTGCTGAAGAATATCAGAGACCACCTGAACAGAAAGAGGAAACAGATGGGTCCTCTCAGATCATAGCTTGGCAAGCTTAATATAGCAATGATGGATGACAAACTGTTTAAATATCTTTCTGCCAATTACAAGTAGCTGCTCTTTTCTTGGCTTGGCTTAATAATGATATCAACTTCTTTAAAGGATTTGATCATTGACCATTTAATCATTCCCCAGACCAGAAAGCCCAGATGGTAATTACAACATTTTAAGGAGATGAAAAAAGAGATTTTAGAAAAGAATATTATAGATGAAATGAGAACCTGATATAAATATTTGAGAAGGGAATACATAGTTTAAGTATAGGAGATACAAAATCTTACCCGGACTCCCTGAAGATTAGACATTAGATAAAAATCATGACTCTATGAGACAACAAAAAATATGAAAAGATTGGGAAAAAAAATCAAAAGTAATTGACATGAAAAGCAGATCGATATGAAACAATTTAAAAATTATTGAACCAATTGAAAACCACATCAAAAGAACTCTGGATACCATATTTCGAGAATTCATAATTTAAAACTGATTAGATCTCTTAGAGAAGAAAGCAAAATAAAAAATAGAAAGAATCACCCATTGATTTATTGAAAAGAAATTCTTTTGGCCTAGGCTGATGACCTAAAGAGATGAGGGAAAAAGAGAAAAGACCCATATGTGCAAAAATGTTTGTAGAAGAAAAAAATATTTGTGGTAGTAAAGAACTAGAAAGCAAGAGGAGTCTGTCAATTAGAAAATGGCTGAATAAATCATGAAATATGAAAATGGAATAAGAAATGATGAAAGCTAGCATTGTCAGGAAAACTTGGAAAAATTTACACGAACTGATGAAGAGTGATGTGAACAGTAGAACTATCTTTGTGATAACATTGCAAAAAACCAACAACAATCCCAACACTGAAAGATTTAAGACCTCTGATAAGTACAAAGATCAACCAGAATTCCAGAGGATTAATGATGAAACAGACCACTCACCTCTTGACAGAGAGATCATAGTGTTCTTACTGATAATACAAGATAATACATTTCATTTTCATACATGGCCATTAAGCTGATTTGTTTTACTTGACTGATTATGCATATTTCTTACAAGAGTTTTTTTTTTTTTTTCAATAGGAAGGGAGCTTGAGAAGAGTAGAGCTAACAGTATTTTTAAATATTCTTTTTGAAAAAGAAGTGAATAACTAAAATATTTACAAATGCAGAGAAACAAACAGAAAGAGACTAAATAATTAATATTCATTAAGTGCTTGCTATGTACCAGATGCTATATTAAGAACTGACCAATTGCTAGGTTGCAGTTAACATAAATGATTGCACATTTGGCCACTGATTCACCTGCTTGTGTACTTACTAATTGATTTAGTCCATTTCCTTTAGGGAAGAAAGACTTGAGGGAGACCAATTAGAAAAGTAGTGTAATAATTTAGACAAAACATGATGAACCTGAACTTTAATGGCTACAGGAATGAAAAGGAGAAATATTTAACAGATGACAAGATTTGGTAATTGATTAGCTACATGGGATAAGCAAGAAAGAGAAGTCAAGGATGTCAACAAGGTTGCAAATTGAGTGACTGGAAAGATGGCTGTGCCCTCAACAATAAAAAGGAAAATCAGAAGTTTGGGGAAAAGACAATGAGTTCCATTTTAAACATTTTGTGTTTGAGAGACTGGGCAAGACATGCTGTTCAACAGAAAGTTGTTGATGTGGATCTGGAGCTCAGGAAAAAGACACAAATTGGATATGGAGTTCTAGGAGCTGTTTGTATTGAGATGAAAATTGAATTCATGAAAACTGATGAGATCAACAAGTGAGAGAATGTAGAGAGAAGAAAAGAAGGCTTAGGAGAAAAGAGCATTGGGGAATTCTCACAGTGAGTATGAGTAACAAGGAAAAAGAAAAGGAGACTTTTTTTGTAGTGGCAAGGAATTGGAAATTGAATGGATGCCCATCAATTGGGGAATGGCTGAATAAGTTATGGTATATGAATGTAATAGAATATTATTGTTGTATAAAAAATGATGAGTGGGCTGATTTCAGAAAAACCTAATAAGATTTCCATGAATTGATGCTTAGTGGAGTAAACAGAATGAGGAGAACATTGTACATAGTAACAACAAGATTATGTGATAATCAACTGTACTGGATTTGGATCTTCTCAGCAATTCAGTGATTCAAGGCAGTTCCAATAGACTTGTGATGGAAAATGCCATCCACAGCCAGAGAGAGAGCTATGCAGACTGAATGTGGATCAAAGCATGGTATTTTCACTTTTTAAATTCATTTGTGTGCTTTTTATTTCTCATGGTTTGTTTGTGTGCATCATTTTATTTTACTTTTTCTCTTTCATGTTCACTTTTTTATTTTAAGCAGTATTTTTCCCCCCAATGGCATTTTCCAAATGCAATTTCCAATTGCATTCCATTTGAAAGAAAACTTTCAACGTTAATTTTTGTAAGAGTTTGAGTTTGAAATGTTTCTCTCTCTTTCCCTTTCCTCCTCTTCCCCCAAACAGCAAGCAATACAATATAGGCTATACATGTACAATCATGTATTTCCATAATAGTCATGTTGTGAAACAAGAATCAGAACATAAGGGAAAAACCATGAAAAAGAAAAAAAAAACAATAAAACAAATTTAGAAAAGTACAAATAATATGCTTTAATCTGCACCAGATTTCATAGTTCTTTTTCTGAATGTGGATGGCATTTATCATAACAAATCTTTTGAAATTGTCTTGGATTACTGTATCACTGTGAAGAGCTAAATCTATCATGTTGCTCATCACACAATGTTGTTGTTACCACGTAAAATGTCTTCCTGGTTCTATTTACTTCACTTAGCATCAGTTCATGTAAGTCTTTCCAAATTTTTCTGAAATCTACCTGATCATTTTTTATAGAACAATAATACCCCATTACATTTATATACTATAACTTGTACAGCCATTCCCCAATTAATGGGCATCCCCTCAATTTCCAATTCTTTGCCACCATAAAAAGAGATAGCATAAATATTTTTGTACACATCAACCTTTTCCCCTTTTTTATGATCTTTTTGGATACATATCTAGTAGTGGTATTGCTGGAGCAAAAGGTATGTTAAGTTCAGATTTTTAAAAATTAAGCCTATGGAGGGACACACTGAAAAAAATGCCAATGAAGCAGTTTTACACTCCCAGAACTTTTAAATACATTTTTGCCACATACACTGGAGTTCCTCTCCAAACCCATATTTAGAACTTGCAGGTTAAGCTTCCAGAAGGCCACTACCCTCAGGGTTCTAGGGTGTTGTCATTTGATAGCTCATGAGCCCCCACTGTTGTGCTTCCCTCTGTAATCATCAATCAGACTTAGCTTTTAGAAAGAGGTGTTTACAATATAACATTCTCACTCTTTCTCTTGTTGTTTGCTTGCATTTTGTTTTCTTTTGCAGTGTTTTTTCTTCCTTCTTGATCTGATTTTTCTTGTGCAGCAAGATAACTGTATAAATATGTATACATATATTGGATTTAACATATACTTTAACATATTTAATGTATTGGACTACCTGCCATCTAGGGGAAAGGATGGGGGAAGGAGGGGAAAATTTGGAACAGAAGGTTTTGCAAGGGTCAGTGTTGAAAAATTACCCATGCATATGCTTTGTAAATAAATTAAAAAAAAAAAAAGAAAGAAAGAGGTGTTTATCCTTCAATTAATAAATTGCCAAAGGACATGAATAGGCACTTTTTTTTTTTTTTTTGCTGAGAAAATTGGGGTTAAATGACTTGCCCAGGATCACTCAGCTAGTAAGTATTAAGTGTCTGAGGTCACATTTGAACTCAGATCCTCCTGACTTCAGGGCTGGTGCTTTATCCACTGTGCCACCTAACTGCCCCTGAATAGCAAAAAATGACTATCAATAGTCATGTGAAAAAATATCCATTATCATTAATAATTACAGAAATGCAAGTGAAAGTCCTCTGAAATTCTAGCAAAATGAACCAAAAAAATCCTAGGTGTGCGACCCTGGGCAAGTCACTTAACCCCAATTGCCTCAGTAAAAAAATGAACAAAAAAGAAAAATGACTGATGTTTGGGGGACAATAGGGGCTGCAGAAGAACAGGCATATTAATGCACTGTTGATGAAGGTACGAATTGGTCCAAACACTCTGGAAAGCAACTTGTGATTATACCTGCAAAGTTACCAACCATTGCATATTCTTTGACCCAGCAATATCATTACTCCATCCCAAAGAGACCAAAGAAAGAAGAAAAACGCCCATATGTACAAGAATATTTATATCAGCTCTTTTTGTGATGGCAACGAACTAGGAGCTCAAGGAGTGTCCATCAATTGAAGAATGGCTGAATTATAGCATAGCACTGTCACTGTACATAAGAAAGATGAAAGAGATGATTTCAAAGAAATCTAGGAAGTCTTGTGTAAAATGATTCAGAATGAAGTGAGCTGAAGTAGGGTGATTCATATAAAAACAATGTTGTGAGGAAAGAACAACTCTGAAAGACTTAAGTTTGGGGCAGCCAGGTGGTGTAGTGAATAGGGTACCAGCCCTGAAGTCAGGAGGATCAGAGTTCAAATCTCACCTCAGACACTTAACACTTCCTTCCCTGGGCAAGTCACTAACTAATTGTCTCAGGGGGAAAAAAGAAAAAAAAAAAAAAAAAAAAAAAAAAAAAAAGAAAGACTTAAGGTCAATGCAATGACCAATTAGGATTCCATAAGACCAATGATGAAGACCTTTATCCACTTCCTAACAGAGAGGTGCTGGATTCATTGTGCAAGATGAGACTCATGTTCTTGGATGTGGTCAATTTTTCCCTTAGTGGAAAGTGCAGGTAGGAGAGAAAATAAATTAGTTGGCAGAAGATGGGGATGGGGATGGGAAAAGAGGCTTCCCCCTCCACCCCTCAAAAAAGAAAAGAAAAAAATATATTTATTAAAGGAGAAAAATAAATATAGTTGGTAGGATGTTTTCTACCAAAGTCTGGGGGACACTCTCCCAAAAGTACATATAAAAGCCAGGGGAAAAGGCATTCAAATGTGGAGTACACGTGACCAAGAAAGTAGTTCCTAACTCCTTTAAAATCCTTTTGCTGGAGTTCTCAGATTGCTCCCCTTCCACTGGTGCAGCTTTCTGCTCCTTGTAGAGTGCTGAAGCTGGCTTTCCTCGTTGTGTCTCGTGTTTGCCAGCCCTCACTATAGACCTTGCTGTAAGTCGTTGTTGGTCCTAGGATGCTGATGTTCATACTCCAATTGTCCAAATTCCAAGGCCATACTCTAGCCCAGAAGGAAGAGAGAGTTGAGGAAAAGAGAGAGGCTTTATTTCCTTTCTAGAGCTTAACAGGGCTTGTGCTCTCCTCCAAGCAACTAAACACAACAGATGATGGGCTCAGAACTGGCTTTCATAACCTTACAAAATGGTTATGAAAATTATCTAAAATTGACCCCCAAATATGGAAACTTTTCAATGGCATGGAATGGATAGACCAGGCATCCAAGTATGTATAAAAGATTACTATTTGATAAATTACAGGAAATAAAAATTTGATAAGGAAATTTTAAAAAATTATCCATGGGAAAATTGACTAGGTGTTTGGCTGGGAATATATTTAAACTCATATCTCTCATGGTATAAATTAATGAATTTCAACTTATGATAGATTTAAACATTTAAAAATGACTAGAAAAAATGAAAAAAATAGAATATTGCAATATCACAATATTGGAAAAGAGGTAACCTTTCCTTTTATCAAAAAGATTGATTATTAGAGACAAGATAGATGCACTTGAATTACATTAAATTTTTTAAATATCTCTGTACAATTAAAGGAATATATTTTTTTTATTAAAGCTTTTTATGCGTGGACAATTCTTCAGCATTCTTGCAAAACCTTGTGTTCCAATTTCCCCCACACACACACACTTTGCCCACCTTCTCCACTAGATGGCAAGTAGTCCAATATATATTAAACATGGTAGAAATATTTGTTAAATCCAATATATGCATATATATTTACACAATTATCTTGCCGCTCAAGAAAAATTAAATCAAACTAGGAAAAAAAAAAAAGAGAAGCAAAACAAAATACAAGCAAACAACAAAAAGAGTAAAAATGCTATGTTATGTTCTACCCTCTGTTCCCACAGTTCTCTCTCTGGGTGTAGATGGCCCTCTTCATCACTGAACAAGTGGAACAGGTTTGAATCCTCTCATTGTTGAAGAGAGCCATGTCCATAGAGTTGATTGCCATAAAGTCTTGTTGCAGTATATAATGATCTCCTGATTCTGCTCACTTCACTCAGCATCAGTTCATGTAAGTCTCTCCAATTCGCTCTGAAATCATCATGCTGGTCATTTCTATAAAACAATAATATTCCATAGCATTCATATAACATAACTTATTCAGCTATTCTCCAATTGATGGGCTCAGTTTCCAGTTTCTTGTCACTAGAAAGAGGGCTGCCACAAACATTTTTGCACATGTGGGTCCCTTTCCCTCCTTTAAGATCTCTTTGGGCTACAGGCCCAGTAGTAATACTGCGAGGTCAAAGGGTATGCACAGTCTGATAACTCTTTGAGCACAGTTAAAGGAATATACATAAAAGAAAAATCACAAACTAAGAAAAATATTTGTGGCAAAATGACAGATAAAAACTTGACTGAAGTATATTCACAATTTTTAAAAATGTATAAAAGTAATTCCCACTTCACAATGGATAAATAGTCAAAGCATATGAACAGTTTTCAAATAGAAGAATCACAAAAATGTCATGCATCAATTTGAAAATGTTCAATCTTATTCATCAAAGATACAAATTACAAGAACTTTGAAGTTAACTATTCTATCTGCAAAAATAATAAAAAAAAACAATGAAATTCAGTGATGAAACCACGTAGAAACAAACCTTGTTGATGGATTTAGAAACTAGAAGAATATTTTGGGACAAAAATCTAGCAATATACAGTAAACATTACAAAAATGATATTACTCATTGTTGAAAATATATCTTGAAAATGTTCTATAAAAAGAATTATTTATTCAAAGATTTTCATAGGATCATTATTTATAACTTTAAAAACATCCCAAACCTAGAAGCAACCTAAATGTCCAATATTAGAATGTTTAAATAAATAGATGCAATCAATGTAAAAGTATTCATTAAACACCTATTATAGTAGGTCTTATAAAAATGAGAGCTTCTACCCTCAAGACATTTACATTTTACTACAAGCGTGTATCAGTTTCACAGATAAGCAAATATACAATTTTGTTGTTCAGTCATGTCCTACTCTCTGTGACGCCATTTATGAAAGCTACTTGGCAGAGACACTGGGGTAGTTTGCCATTTCCCTCTCGGACTCATTTTACAGATGAGGAAACTGGGGCTTGTTCAGAGTCACACAGCTAATATCTAAGGATGGATTTGAACTCATGAAGATGAATCTTAATTCAAATATGTTGTAAATATATAAGACATACAAATAAATATAGAATGACATAGAGGAGGCACTAACAAACAGGGGGATCAGGAAAGTCCCTTTGTTGAAGACGGTACTTGAATTGAACCTTGAAAGGAACCAGAGTTTCAAGAAGTGGAGGTGAGGAGGACAGACCTCCAGGCCTGGAATGCAGCTATACAAAGCAGAGTTGGAAGATGAAATATTGCGCATGAGAATGTGCATGTGAATGAGAGGAGAAGGACAGTTTGACTGGAACACATAGTGAGGTGGAATAATACTTAATTGGTCTGGAGAAGTGGGCTGGAGCCAGATTGTGAAAGACTTCAAATGCCAAACAAAAGAGTTTCCATTTTATTCTTAAGATAATAAGAGGGTGTCATTAGAGCTTCTTAAGACATACCTGTGCTTTAGGAATATGTGTTTGGCAGCTCCATGGACTGATTGGAGAGAAAAGAGACTGGGTACAGGTAGACCAATTAGTCCAATTAGGAGATGAATGGAATAATCAAGAAGGGAGGAGGTCCTGGAGTAGGGTAGTTGTGGTATAAATAAAGAGAAGGGGAAGGATGAAAGAGTTGGAGGGGATGAATCAACAAGCTCAAGCAATAGATTGGATGAGAAACTTCAAAGATGGGTTCTAGGTTACAAATCCATGTGGTATAGTAATGGAATGGAATAGTATAATGTAGTTAAGACAGACAGATGTATGGATTATTAAAAGATCTGAAAAGATTTTAATGACGTAAAACAAAGTGGAGAGAGAGAGAGAGAGAGACAGAGAGAGAGAGAGAGAGAGAGAGAGAGACAGAGAGGAAGGGAGGGAAGGAGAGCAGAACCAAAAATATAGACTATACATAACCAACAATTATTTAAGTAGAAAAATGAATATGAAAGACTGGACAGTGAATTCTGATCCAGGTTTAAAAGAAATGACTGAAAAATTATCATGATGTTTCATTACTGAAATTAATATATTTATATAAATTTAGATAAACTATTTATATAAACAGTTATGAAGCCAGTTTAATTGAATTAATGATTAGTATTAAATTTACCATAATCAATTTTTTTAATGACATTGGGTCACACAGAAGCAATGCTAGTACTTAAATCCAAATCAATTGGTTATTTTTCTAAGGTACCCTACTTCTCTCCTATTTCATTTGGTGGGATTTAGAATAAGATCCCACTGTGGTTGCCTCATTTAGACATTTGGAAATATGGCCAAAATATTTCCATGGTCCATCCTCCCCAGAATTTGGCTGTCAACAATAGCTTTGGAAGGAAAAGGGTTGAGGAGAGGGAAATATTGTTAGGAGGGGGTTGATGACCTCCTTCAGGTTAAACTTAAAGATCAGGCATTTCTACACAGTTCATTGTGTACTAGAAATGCCAAAGCTTTTGGTCAAGGTTCTGGCTGCCTGGTCTGCCCTGGCAGGGGAAGTGAATGTCAAGTGGTAGTTTTTCTAAAAGTCTTATATGAATGTCCTATGTATAGGTATGTCTTGTAACATAAATTTTATGTAATAAGTTTTATTTTTTTGCAAAAAAAATTTAATACTGAGATAGCATATAAATTGAATTTTGCAAATTAAAAAGAAAGATTTTTTGATGTGCAGGAAGAAGAAAAGAGACTAAAGGAGGGAGAACTTCAGATCCACAGGACCTAGGGCTAGCTCTAGCCAGCCTCCATCTTCACACTGAAAGGTAGAGTCAGCTTGCAGCTGTGGATTGCATGCACTTCTGAATCATCCTGGCTAGTTGTAGATGCTATAGTTACCCAAGGCCCAGAGGACAGCCTTTCACTGTGGCTTTCAGATCAAGCGGGCTTGGATTCCTTCTGGAGAATCCTGACTCTATAGGGGAGTCAAGTTCTGTTTTGTTTTGTTTTTTGTCTGCTTGTTTCTCTGGTTTCATTATACTTTCCACCACCATCATTGTAAAACTTCAAAGAAAATCACTAAATAAACATTTAAGATTTCCCCAGTAATGAATAATTGTGTCCTTTTGGGAAAGGTACTTAATATACAAAATAGGTATCACATATAGGACAGCTACTTATTTCCTCCCCTCTTCCCTATTGATATTTTACAAAAGACTTTTACTTTTAAAACATGAAACAATAATCCAATCACACAATTAACATACAATTATACTCTTCTGGGAGGTAAAGACAATTTTGGAGGACTGCTAGACAGATATTTCACATTTATCTCAGATCTGTACTGTTTGAGCAACAGACAAGTTTGATAGGAATAGTCACTGGTTCAGAATAATTCTGTGGTCTTTTCCCCAGGGAAATAGTATAGTTTCAGGAAGCATTGCCTATTGAACCACTTAGACCAACTAAGAAACCTAGAAACTCTTGAACTCCTGAGTTATCAAGGCTGGAACCATCCATATGTCGCTATTGGTGGTCCAAGGCTGAAATACAGAACAGAAGAGGCAGCTGGCTACTTGTGATCCAGTCCCGTGAACACGATCTCTTGCCATTTATTCAAAATCTACCATGAGTGGTAATGGGAGCAAAAGAGAGAAATCCTCGGTCCTCCCTCAATGGAAGTTCAAGAGACAACTGACACTTCCAAAATAACAAGCTCAAAAGCAAGAGGGTAGAATCTTTCTACAGCAGAGCTTCTTAAACTTTTTCCACTTAACCGCTTTTCATTTAAGATTTATGCAGTCCCAGGGATATAAATTAAATATATAAATCAAAAATTTTCTGATAATAAATCATAATGAAATTTATTTTAAAACACGTCTTTGCTACAACATAATTTTATTATTTATTACAGCTAAAACAAATTTGCATACTGATGAGATGATTGCCATCTTTTTTTGCATAAAGAATTAAATCTTGGTGGAATATTTGATTCTTTTTACGGTTGCCAAATTTTTCACCATCTCTATGTTGAGTTACATGACCCCATTTGGGGTCATAACCCACATTTTAAGAAGCTTTATTCTGTAGCACATATGTACTACTGAGTAGCAAGATCAGCTTAGTTGCTAGTAGTCTTTGATACACTTACACACACACACACACACACACACACACACACACACACACACACACACACTGACCAATAAGGAATTGCTGCATCATCTCAGCAAATGAAGTTCACATTTCTCAGAGCAGACATGTCCCCACAGTTAGAGACCAGAGCACACGCTGAAATCTCCTGGAAAGGGCCTGGAACCCCAATTAGATTGTGGGATTCCCCTAATCATCCCTTCCTTTCATGCCATATTTTAATGAAATGAGGATTGGGACTCCTTGTGTAGAAGAAAGCAGTACACAGTATACTCTATATGTAAAAAAGGAGAGGTACCCCAAAGGGAAATGTGGAGTAGGGGGTATTGGATTGGTTCCTAATATGCATCAAGGACTGATGTTGTAGTTACAGATAGTTTAAGAAATTGTCTAATCCAGAAGTACCTGAATTCCCCCTTCCCTCCTTCCCTCCTTTGGCTCAAGTTCCTCTCTGCTGTCTGTGGTTTAAAAATATTTTTTAAAAAGACTTAGCATACAATGTGCTATATTCACAAAATTGCTTCATTTCTTTGGCCCCATCTGGATTGCCAGGAATATCTCCAAAATTAGAGTTCATGCCTCATTTCCTATTAATACCCTTATCTTTCTTCCCCATTTCACATAATCCAAGAAGAAACACACTCCTATTATTCCTTTTGTGCAAAATACCATAATTTTAAAAAGACACAGTAATGAATCTTCAAGCAGTGGCACTCAGCTAAAGAAACAGGGATCTTCACGATTAATAGCAGTCTACCTGTGCCCCATTAATTGTTGAGAAGCTCAGGGGAGGGAGGGATTCCTTTTTTCCCAGACTCCCATGTCCTCAATACCTGTAACCAGGTGAACTCAAATGCTTTTTGTTTGGGAAGCATTCTCTACTTCCAGAAAAGTCTCAGGGACAAAGGACACAGGATCATGAATAAATGAAAAAGCACTTATAAGCTAATGATGTGCAAAATGCTACATAAAGTGCTGAGGATGCAAAGCTGAGAGAGTCTTTGCTCTCTGGGAGTTGCAAGTCTTCTGTTGGTCATTTAAAGGTTGTCTCAGTTTGGACCCTTCCCGTCTTCCTGACATCTCTTTCCTATGTTCTGTGATCCAGGCGGGATGGGCTGTTTACCTTCTCCCCCATGATGCTCCATCGGCTGTGGACCAATCTTTGCCTTGGCTATTGCTCAGGCTCGGAATACTTTTGCTCCTCACCTGTGCCTCGGATGGTTTCTTTAAGACTCACTCCAACACTCAAGGCTTTTCCCATTCACCAGCTGCTATCCCTGCCCCCTTCCATCTTCTTCCTACACACCTGTTCACGATTGTCCCATTAGAATGGAAGCTCCTTGGGGGCAGGGACCATGTTTGCTTTTTCTTTGCGTTCTCAGTGCCTCGGCACAGAGCTGTTTCTTGTCCTTCATTTTCAGAGACGTGATTTTCAATGACATCACAAGGTGATGTCTCGCTTCGTGTGAATTGTATTTAAGGGAGCCCCCAGCCTCATTCTCGCTCCCAGAGTCCTCCGGATCCTGGGGAAAGACAAAAGTCAGGCAGGCTGGCAGTGCCCCAGGATGCAGGGGATGACCTTGGCACGTATAATACCTGACCAGGCTTTGCACGCTCTCCAGCATCTGCTGCAGCCGCCTTCATGGACCAGAACAAGGTGTTCCCATCCGCCCATTCCGCCGGGGAGTCTCCACTCGCTTGGGGCAGACGCCTCCCTAACTCATCATTGGGCTGGAGGTCTGACAGTTACTCCCCACCTGGTTCAGCCCGTCTGCCAACATGGTTTTGCTGGGGTGTGACTGGGCGTGCTGTGGAGCCCCAGCGCAGACTTGGGTACCCAGCGGCCCCCAGAGGTGGATGAGTAGCCCCGAAAAGGGCCCTCACCGGAGGGGCCAGTCCTCAGCGAGCTCTCTCACACCCCAGCCAGGCTTTAACCAACTCCTGGTGACCCATTGCCTGAAAGATACGCTGTCAGGAAGGACCCGGACAAAGCAAGAGGAGGAGGAAGGGGCCAGAGACCTCCTACCTACAGACTGGCTAAAGCAGTGGTTCTCAAACTTTTGTTTTCAGTATCTTTATCCTATTAAAAATTATTGAGGATCTCTCCAAAGTGTTTTTGTTTATCTGGATTATATTTATAGACATTTACCATATTGGAAATAAAAACTATTTTTGAATTTGTATTCCCTCTAAGGGTTTCAGAGATGCCCAGGATTCTCCAGGAAGTACTGCCCATGGTCCAGATGCAGCAGCTGAGGATGTTTATCCCCCTCACCCAGGGCTAGGAAGTTTCTTTATTTAAAGGCCCACAAAACAAAGTTTTTGTTTTTACTATGGTCCGACCCTCCAACGGTCTGAGGGACAATGAATTGGCCCCCTATTTAAAAAGTTTGAGGACCCTGCTGGAGTCTAGACCATACTTTGAGAACCACTGGGCTAACGGAATATGGAGATGCAGCTTGGGGAAGAGAAAGTCCGGAGGGATTTCTTGAGGTTAACAAAACTTCTCTCATGAACTGAAGCTTCATTTTACACATATTGCAAGGGTAACCAGAGACTCAAACGTTCATTTGCATCATCAGACTCTCCTTATTGGTAGAGATCAATCGCTCAGTTCCCACCTGTCCAAGAGTCTCCAGAACTGTGGGATTTTTTTGTTTTGTTTTGTTTTTTTGTTTTTTAGATTGGTCAGTAGTCTGTTTTATATGGTAGGATTGTAGATTTAATTAAAGTTAGAAGGGATCTTCAAGGCCCTCTACATCAATCCCCCCATTTTACTGGACTATGGCCCAGAGCGGTTAAGGGATTAACCAAAGGTCACCTAGACTGTAAGGTCCAGAAGGAGGATTTGAACTCCGGTCCTGATACCAACTTCAACACTCTTTTTATCTTGTTGCCTACAGATTCTACTCAGGAGTGATTATACTAAAGAGTGTTAATTTGGGGATGTACCCAAGGCTATGCTGGAGAAAGTGGGAGCTGATTATTAAATTTACATTGCAAGCATTTACACCTTAAGATATCAACAAACACTACCAAAAAAAAAAAAAAAAAAAAAAAGAAAGAAAGAAAGAAAGAAAAAAAGCCTGATTTGTTTGTTCGTTTTGTTGATTTCTAGATTTGAGAAAGTGATGGAGAAACATGTTAAAACTTAAAAGGGTTTCAGCACTTTCTGATGAGTTGGTTGTTAAACATTTACCAGCACAGTCCAGATATAAAACTGAAGTTTACTACTCTATAAAAAATGAAAGTATTGGAGTAAATGACCTCTAAGATTTATTTAATGATCTTTTAAAGGAGATTGAATGTAAGCTACATTTACTTCTTGTTTTTTAATCTCTCCCATTGTTTTCCCTTTTCCTGATTTTTCTCTCCCAACATGATTTATAAAGCAATGTGTATTAAAAATAAATTTGCAAAAAAAAAAGAAAAAAAAAAAAAAGAAAGATTTTTAAAAGATTCTTTCTAGCCTCAATCTTCCATCCTATGAATTCACATTTTCACTAGGTGTAATCAGAATCCCACCACCTTCCATCCACTCTAGCTATGAGAAAAAAGGATTATTAATAACCAATTATTTGGGGAAATCCAGAGTTCTCCCCTTCTAAAAACCTGATTTTTTGAAAAGTTCCAGTCTTTTAAAGGACATTGCTGGGAAGGAGATTGGACAATCTTGTTCAAGACTCCACCCTGGTGGAGTAGCCATTGTGTTCTGCTCAGGCTTGGGTGGGGCATATTCTTTGAATAGATTGCCCAAGGCTGGGGGTGGTCTGGCTATGGAGGTTAGTCTCTCAGTCCAAGGGTGAAATGATGTCATACTCAGCACCTCATTGAACTCTTCTGAGGGAATATAAACTGGCTATTGATGAGGTCCTCAGTAACTGGGTGCGGTTGGGAGAGAACTGGACGGGAGTATTGATGGAATTATTCCCTGGGGCAGGCAGGAAGGGCACTAACAGGGATCAGTTTAGCCTCTGTGGGAAGCCCCGCCTTGCTATGTCCAGTCAGAAATCTGAGTTATATCAAACCCCTGGAGACGGAATTTCCCCTATAAATCTGACAATGGCTCATGCCATTTTTGCTGAACCCTTTTTTGGGGTTCATGACATCTGCCTCATGGTGTCTTTCTCTTCACCCCTCCTCCTCCATGTTATGTGTTGTCTCCTCACCTCAAATGCTTCATGGTGTTTTTCTCCTTTTTATAACTAACTCCTTTAGGGTGCTAAAATCTATTCCAGTAGGAAAGGTATTTCCCCAGGATGGGAGACCAAGAGGGTGCAGTGACTCTCATGGTACTCCCATCCCCTGCTGTATCAAGCAGAAATATCGAGGATTACTACATCATCCCCTCATGTTGGATCTGTTAGGCTCCCGCTCAAGTGTCTCAGGTGAGTTATCAAGGAAGTTAAGTGCATGTTAAATGGGGAAAATTCTAATTGTGGCAATTAAGAGGTTCAAGAGGACCCCTGCTAGTGAGATCAAAAATTAGGAACATGTAGCATTAAAAACAGATCCAAAACATATAAACTTACCCAGATAAAATTTTCTTACTGGTAAAAGGGAGGGTCAGATCACAGCCAGAATCCTAACAAAGAACTCTTCTGGTAGAGAGCTCTCCAAAATAGGCCCAAGATATAAGGCAGTTTTTTGTTAAAAATCTAGAATTCAAGGCTCTGATCTCTTCAGATTCACCATCACTGTGACAATTAAAAAGGTTTGAAAGATACAGATTCTGGACATTGAATCATTTTATGATAAGACTAGCATGTTATTAATAAAAGGACGGTTCTTTGGCTGGTTCTCTTAAACCAGAAACAATTAAAGCTGATGTGGTTTAGGAGAACAATTACTGATTCCAAATGATATGTTTGGGGTTCAGCACCAAATGATGAGATTGTAGGCACCAAATGTTGGGGTTCAGTCATGAGAAGACTTCACAATGGCCATTCTTCTTCATTCTTCATTCTGGCAAAACGCAGGTTTATTTATGAGAAATTGCATATAACGTGAAGAGATACAACAGACAACAGGAATGGTAAAAATGAAATCTATTTGGCAGAGCAGTAGGTTTACCAAGGAAAGGAGTTTGGAAGAATCTGTTAAAGGAATAGACCATGAGGCAGGAGTACTCCATTACGGACCCACTAAATCCAAAAAGGGATTGAGCCCCTAAAAGAGAAGCGAAGGGGAAAGACACCATGAGGCAGAACGCCAAGGTGGGGTTACCCAAAAGGGGTTCAGCAAAGATGTATAGGGAAAATTTAACCTTGGGGATTTGACATAATTTGGATTTCTGACTGGACCTCCATCAAGGGTAGGACTATAAGACTGAACTGATCCCCATCAGTGTCCTTCCCTGCTTGTCTCAGGGAGTAATCTTATCAGTACTCCAGTCTTTTCATCACTATAAGATTTCTTCCCCATAGCTCTTCCAGGGCTTCTTGGAGGGGAAGATGTCCACCAGCACTAAGAACACCGGTCTGCCAAGCAACATGTGTGTTGGGGGAGATAGGACAGAGGAAGAGATGAAGGTGAAATTCCTATATTCCAATCCCACAAAATCTTCACATTTTGATATTTTAATTGTTAACCTTGTGGGAAAGGATAATAGTAGTTTTGAGTTATCACTGTTCTTTTAAGTCTTTGTCAATCTACACTTTTATGGAGTCAAAATGGTGGAATTGTTGGGGTCTGAGAATTGAGGTTTGAGAGATCCCCTAACAGCAATGGGATCCCCTTTGACCAGTGGCAGGTTTTGAAAGAATGTGTAAATCCCAGTAAATACAGGCAAAGAATGGGTATATTTATGCTCAGAAAGCAGCTTTCTTAGGGGGCAAACTCCTGATTAGAAAACAGCAGAGTAAGATTGACAGGATTTAGGGTTTTATTGAGTTTGCCCTGCCTTGGAGCTGGGACTAATCTTCAACTCAGTAGAGGAGTTGACCATGCCCCAGGCTGAGATTTCCAGTTAAATGAGATTACTTCTCTGGGAGTTACCCTCATGAATAGACACAAGGTTGAGCTCCTCCCGGAGGCCAGGAGGGTTTGAGAGTCAAGAGCACCCTTCCCTCAAAGGTTCCCTTCCAACCCTTTCCCCAAAAAGGGGGCACAGTTTACATCAGAATCAGAGTAAACATTTTTGCCCAGCTCACCCAAAACACCTCCACAACAACCTAGAGGATGTGCCAGACCAAATCCCAATTGAGAAAGCCAAGAAAAAAGTCATAGATGTTTTCCTAGCTCGGTGCACTTTAGGAAGATAGACAACAAATTCTGCGGACACTAGAGTAGGGATTGGCCAGGAGCACAGGAAAGCAGAGGCAGTAAGGAGTGACACTGCAGGAGCCATTCTAGCATCCAGGGATGGCGAGGGGCCCGAGTCTGAACAAGCGATGGAAGCACCAGGGCACAAAGAGATGCCCATTGCCTCCTGAATCAGCACTGGGAACAGGAGTGGGTGCCATTTAATAGCTCTGTTGCCAATTACCCAGTTCTAAGCCCCGGTTCCAGAGTATAGAGGAGCAGTTGGGAGCAAGAGAGGGAACGAGAGTAAGGAACAAACTCTCACAGCTCGTCTAAGGAACCTACAAATTTGCGTGTTAAAAAAAAGTATTAAGCATACAGAATTAAAATATACATTAATCATACTGGGGAAATTTTAGCTCACAGAAAATATGCAAATGATCTTTCATCAAAATGAGAAATTAGCTCAATCAAATAATTGCTTCGTATTATGATTGCACACACATGCCGGAGTCAAGTAGAAAAGATTCACAAGGAAGATAAAACCCCCTGGGTTTCCAGGGGGACGTACCAAAACACCCTTCGATAAAACAATTTAACCAACAGTGAGGTTTGCAACCAGCAATGAAGGTACTGTGGAGATAGGAGAAAAGGAAGCAAGGTTACCTGAGAGCTCTGGTGAACCATTCCGGCTGGGATTTATTGGAGCTCCTTGTTGGATAAAACATATATATATGAAAAAGAGAAAGATGATGGAGAAGGAAAGAGTGAGGTTGGAGGGGACTCCAAACTAGCATTCTCTTTCCCTCCATCCCTTCCTTTCTCTCTCTCTCTCTCTCTCTCTCTCTCTCTCTCTCTCTCTCTCTCCTTTCTCTTCTCTCTCTCTCTCTCTCTCTCTCTCCTCTCTCTCTCTCTCTCTCTCTCCTTTCTCTTCTCTCTCTCTCTCTCTCTCTCTCTCTCTCTCTCTCTCCTTTCTCTTCTCTCTCTCTCTCTCTCTCTCTCTCCTCTCTCTCTCTCTCTCTCTCTCTCTCTCTCTCTCTCTCTCTCTCCTTTCTCTCTCTCTCTCTCTCTCTCTCTCTCTCTCTCTCTCTCCTTTCTCTTCTCTCTCTCTCTCTCTCTCTCTCTCTCTCTCTCTCTCTCTCTCTCTCTCTCTTTCTCTCTTTCCTTTCTCTTCTCTTGTTGCAAAAGAAAATGCAGCACCAGCAAAACCCTGTGAAGGTCCATGGTGATGGTTCATCCCTTTTACTAGGAAGATTGAGCTCAGGAGTTACAAGCTGCAGAAGGGCTAAAATGATAAGTGTCCAAAGTTAGTCACCAACCAATATAGGGAGTTCTCAGCCACAGAGAGCCACCAGACCAATCAGCTTGTAAACAGAGCAAGCCAAAGGTTCTGGCCAATCAATCTGGCCAGTGGGCCTCTGAACCGCTGCCCTCACACTCAGGACAAGAAGACAGCCTCCTCCCTCTCAGACCCTGCCAAAAGCAGGGAGAGGACAGGAAGGACAAAACAGACCTGTCCCTGCTCTGCGGTGTCTTTGGGAATTTTTCTTTTTCTTTTTTTTTTTTGTCTTTGGGATTTTTCTTTTTCTTTTTTCTTTTTTTTGTCTTTGGGATTTTTCAAACTCTGATTCATAAAGTCATCATTGGCTCTCCCAATTTGCTGGGTCTTAAGGATGCTTATGGAAGTATATTCGTTGCCCAATACATGATGTTCCCTTTCAGTCTGACTTTGCAAAGATGAATTTCTTCTGATACTATACTAAAAATCAGTATAGCGGACTCATGTATAGAATTGAGAGTATACATTCTAATTTAGTCCCTCTATGTGAGAGGGAAAAAGGGAGCTGGGAAGAGGGGTGTCTGTGAGATCTCATTGTCTCATGTGGGGCAATTACAGATTTTGCGTAATTTTTTCATTGGATCTTGTAATATTCTCTCTAAAATATATGTTCTCTTGTTGGCATTTTCTTGGGATCTCTGGAGGCAGCCTTTGTTTCACCCCAAATGCCACCAGGTGTAAAAGTCCAAATCCTTTATTATGTCTTTCAAAGTCTTGTCTCTTTTCCTGGGGCTTCAGCTAGCTTTCTTGGAGGCCTTCTGTAGTCATGGTTCCAAGAGTTTGAACTCCTGCCTCCTTCTCTGCCCTCTGAATCTCTCCGAATTCCAAGGGTTTGTGCTTCAGCCCCCAGCCACAACAAAGGTGGAAGATGGAATGAATCTGTCTCAGCCTCAGAGAGCTTTTAGTGTGCTTGTCCTTCCTGGCCCTGAGAGCTCCTAGCTTGTATGCTGTGCACTGAGTACAAATCAATCATTATATCACTAAGAAATCATTATTTGTTGTAGGATTAAATCAATGCTAAACTGGATTTAACCATTGTCTCCTCACTTCCACTTAGTACCTTGTTTCAAGTTCTGGCCCATAACATCTCCTTGTAAGATTGAATCAATCATACTGAACTATGTTAGATGACTATTGTCTCTATCAATTCCACTGACTTAATACCTTGTAAGAATCCTTTGTTTCAAGTTCAGAGTTCTGGCCCATAACAGGATCTAGTTTTGTTTGTTTGTTGGAAAAAATTGGTTAAGGTCACACAGCTAGTAAGGGTGAAGTATCTAAAGCCAGATTTGAACTCAGACTACAGAACTAATGTTCTAACCATTGTGCTGCTTAACCATCCTATCTGGTTTCTTTTAAGACTGTTTGAATTCCTTCTTGTGCAGCAAGATAATTGTATGTATTGGATTTACATATATTTTTACCATGTTTAACATGTATTGGGTTACTTGCTGTCTAGGAGAGGGGGTGAAGGGAAGGGGGAAAAATTGGAACACAAGGCTTTGCAAGGGTCAGTGGTGAAAAATTATCCTTGCATATGTTTTGAAAACAAAAAGCTTTAATTAAAAAAAAAAAAAAAGACTGAATCCTAGATAAAATTTCGTTCCAGAGTTGCTGATTCCTATATGAAGTACAAGACTTCATACCATCCAAGGAGCAGTAATGACCAGGTTGAACAGATTTGGGCTCCTTCTTTGGAGGGAGGGAAACAAGGGGATCTGCAGAAATCTAAGAGCTGGGCTCCAGAGCCAAAGGGCCTCTCCTGGGTTCAAGTCCCCTCCCTGGCCCTCATCACCTGGGTAGCTTTGGAGAAGTCCTACTCTGTGGCCCCAGTTTCCTCATCTGTAGAATGAGGGGTCAGACTAGAAGAAGTCCAGACTGAGGTCTCTGCCAGCTCTAGAGCCATCGCCCATCCTAAGCCCACGGTCTCCCCTGGGGAAGGGGGATGGGAGGGTGGCAGGGGCTTCCAACCGCCCCCATACCCATCCACCTGGAACAGGCTCAATATTCAGATGTGACCCACAGAGACGGGATCAAGGTTTCCAGGTATCTCTCAGAAGCTTTTCTATAAGCAGTTCACAGTTAACGTTGGGAAAGAAAACTTGAGTAGAACTGAGCACCCTGGCTGGAAGACTATAGAAAGCAGAATTGGGCTCCAAATGAGGAACAATGATGAATGATTAATTTATGGAGTGAGCTAGGGCAGTCACTTACTTGCTTTCAGCCTCAACTTCACCATCTGCGAATGGGGATAACAATACCTACTTCACAAGGTTGTTGTGAGGATCAAGTGAGATAACGTATCTAGATGACATATAAATGTTATTATTATTATTACTAATATATATGTCAGGCACAGTGTTAAGTGCTTTATAATTATCTCATTTTATAGATTTTATGAGGCTTTATAATAATCAAATTATTGATTTGAAAATCAAATTATTAAAATAATTATTACTGACTATTATTAGCTGCTATTAGGCTATTATTACAATCTTAATTATTAAGCTATTTAAATAATTATTATTGGCTATCATTAGCATGAAGCTATTTTTAGCTTCATTTTACAAATGAGGAAGCTGAGGCAAACAGATTAAGTAACTTGCCTCACATAGCTTGAATTATTATTAATCTTTATTTTTATTATTATTAATCTTTAATTAGTATTAATCTTTACGTGGAGGCAGATGGCCCCTAGTCAGGATTATGGTAGAGGGGGTTCTTGATCGGTTAAGGGTTGGCTGAGATGCTCTCTGGTTCCTTCCAATTCTGAGGTTCTGTGATTCTGGACACAGAAGATGGAAAAGTGGCCAGGATGAAGGCTTAAATATAAATATGCAGCCCAGTCCCCTAAAAAGAGCACCAGAGGGGACTGATTCAGTCTAGACCAGCAAGCATTTTTTAAAGGGTTAATATGAACAAGGCTCCTTGCTAGGAGTGAGATAAAGAAGAGAAAAACGATATTAGATTAATCAAAAGATTCAGAGTTGAAACAGATGTGAGAGGCCGTGAATTAACCTCCTCTCCCCATCCTGTGGGGAGGAATGGTGCATTAGACAGATGTGAATGTTATAGAAAGGTTGAGGGGCAGCTAGGTGATGCAGGGGATAGATAAAGTGCTAGGCCTGGAGTCAGGAAATTTCAGGAGTTCAAATGTAGCCTCCGACACTTACTAGCTGTGTGACCCTGAGCAAGTCACTTAACCCTGTTTGCCTCAGTTTCCTCATCTGTAAAATGACCTGGAAAAGGAAATGGCAAAACCACTTCAGTATCTTTGCCAAGAAAGCCTCCAATGGATTTAGGAAGAATCATACAGGGCTGAAAATGACTGGAGAATCTCGGGCTCCTGGGGGCACTCTGCTTGATTTTTCCCTAATGGGGTGTGGGGATTATGAGTAAAAAGGGCTCCCCTTGCCCTTATCTGGGAGACGGTCTAGCCCTTATATCTTAGGGAAGGGGAGCTGAAATGTTCTTTGTCCAAAAGAGATGCGCCTGAGGGTAACAATAGGGAACAGTGTCCAGCAGAGACTACTGAAGAGCAGAATGATGGGCATAAGCCAACAATCACTCAATCAACAAGCATTTATTGTCTGCACAGTTATAGCTGTGTTGGTCAAGCAAAACAGAGCCACTAAGAGGGACATATGGTTTGTATGACCTCACATGTATAATCAATAACATATTTCTTGCCTTTTTAAAGGGTAAGGGAAAGAGGGAAAGGATTTTGAACTCAAAATTCTAAAAAAATGAATGTTAAGAAAAATTTTTACATGTAATTGGGAAATATTTAGCAAAATAAAACTGTGTGTGTATAAACAGATAGTTTTTTAAAAAGGAAAACAGTCATAAAGTCACCATGTCCGAAAATGTCTGTCTTCTTCCATACTTTGAGCCCTTCACTTCTTTGATAGCTCTTTTGATAGGTAACCCATAGGAAGTGGGTTACCTGAAAGGGCCTGCTGGAGCTAGCTTAACCCACAAACTGATGGCTAATTTTCTTTGGGACCATATACACTTTAGAAATCTGCAGGACTACAAATCAGGTCTTGAGTTGTTATTCGACTGTATAAATTAAAGAGAATAACAGAAAAATGTTAATAATACAGATTAAGGTTTTTTTAAGAGCCAGTTGTTAAATATTTACCAGAGCACCACCGGCACTTACATATTTCATTACAGGTCTGCAGGAGAGATGATTGCTCACTGCTTTAATCAAGAGTAAAATCTTGAGGATTTCAAAGTTTTTTTTCCCCCCCACATTATTGCTGTTACTCAAGCCAAGACAAGACAATAATCATTTATTAAATAATAAGTATAGGCTAGCGCTGCTGAAGCTTAAAGAAAGACAAAAAACAAAAAAAACCCAAATCCAAACAAACCAGTCCCTGGCCAGGGGATCAACACGCAAATAACTATGTATAAACAAGTTATAGAAAGGATAAAAAAGGAAATGATTAAAAGAGGGAAAGCACTAAAATTATCAGGAGCTTGGGGAGATGGTTGAAGACTTCCAGTAAAAGATGGATTTTTAGTGGGGACTTAAAGCCAAAGAAGTTAAAAGTCAAATCAAAGGAGAAATAGTGTTTCAGACACCAGGATGGCCAGAGTAAATGCCCAAGGCAGAGAAAAGCAGCATCTTGTTTGTGTAACAGCCAGGAGACCATGTTGAAGATTGAAGAACACCTGACATAATTTTGGAAATTGGAAAGGTAAGAACAGGTTCCTACTTTTCCCTTTCTGGGGTTAGCATCTTTGTTGAGCCATCCCTTACTCCAATTCTATCCTCACTTGTTTCCATGTTGAGTTTGATATATTTCTACACCAAACTGTATCTATTGGAGAAATGGGGGTCAACCTTACTTTGTTTACTTCAGATAAAATGGAGGTTTATTTGATATCCATTTCTCCTATTTTTCCCTCCATTTTTGTATATGCTTCCTCTGGATCTGAGTTAAGAGTAATGGTAAATGCCTTCTTTTTATTCCTCTTTTCTATACCAGTGTATTCCTTTTATTCTTCTTTTCTATACCAGTGTATTCCTTTTATTCTCTCTTTTCTTTACCAGCTTAAAAATCTCCATTCCCAACAACTCTGTTTTTCTTATTTGACTACCTCATTGACTTTGAAGACTTTAAGATCAAGAAGGGATATTCGTTACTGCTCCCTTTATTAAAATGTTAGTTCTTTATCGTCATACAGAGCTTTATGAGGGCTCAAATAAATAGCCCTCTTTCTCTCTCTCTCTCTCTCTCTCTCTCTCTCTCTCTCTCTCTCTCTCTAAAAGTGGGGAAGCTCTAATTTTTGATTATGACACTCCTGAGATTTTTACTTCTGAAAATTTTTTTTAGGTTTCTCTTGAGTTTCTGGGTTTGGAAATAGAAGGGAATATACATTTGTACAGCACCTACTATGTGTCAGACATTGTGCTAAGCCTTTTTCACAAATATTTTTTCATTTGATCCTCATAACAACCCTGCAAGGTAGCTGCTGTTAATATCCCCAATTTACACTTGAGGAAACTGAGGCAGGCAGAGGCAGAGTGCCTCAGTAACTTATCCAGAGTCACAGAATTAGTAAGAATCTGATGTTGAATTTGTACGTCCTGACCCCAGACCCAGAAGCGTATTCACTTTGGATTTCAAAGTTCCTACTCCACTCTGATCTTTTATATCAGGAATGTGGAAAGTCCTTTATCCATTAAAGTTCCACCTCTCCAATAACATCTTCACTTCTGCCTTGTTTTCATTTTATAATATCTTTTTATTGACAGAATCCATGCCGGGGTAATTTTTTTTTTTTTTAACAACATTATCCCTTGCACTCGCTTCTGTTCCGATTTTTCCCCTCCCTCCCTCCACCCCTTCCCCTAGATGGCAAGCAGTCCTATACATGTTAAATATGTTTCTGCCTTGTTTTCAGTCCCCATCTAGGATCATACTCAGCTTTGCAGGGTAAATTGTTTTAAGCCCCTATCTATTACTTTTTGCAGTATGTTATTTCCAAATCTTCCCTCATTCACAAGTTATCAGATCTTGGGTGATCCTGATTTTGATTCCTTGATACTTGAATTCTTTTTTCAGGATACTTGCCATCTCTCTCTGTCTCTCTCTCTCTGTCTCTCTCTCTCTCTACAAGTGGGGAAGCTCTAATTTTTGATTATGACACTCCTGAGATTTCTACTTCTGAAAATTTTTTTTAGGATATGATCAATGTAGTCATGTTTTGTTTTATTTTGTTTTTTCACTTTGTTCTATGGTACTTAACAGTTCTGAGCAATTTTCATTATAACAAACTTGTTTTAAATTGGGGTTTGAAGTACTTTGACACATTAAATTATCTTCTCTTGAATTGTTTTCCAGATCAGGTTTTTTTTATCTTATATTTTTTCCTCCCATCACAGTTCTTTTAAGTCTTTTGATTTTGTTCCAATATTTCTTGCGTATCATGGAGTCATAGGTTTTTGATCAGGTTATTCTAGTTTTCAAGGAGTTAGTTACTTAGAGTAAAATTTTCCACTTTCGCTTTTAAGCTACTTATTTTCTGTCCAACTCTTTCCTCTAAGACTTTCACTTCATTATTTACAGCTTGTTTCATTTCTTTTAACATTCATATATTCCAAATCCATTTTTTCCCTTTGAATCCTGGCTTGTTAATGTTAGGAGTTACTAACTCCTTAAATTTTAACATTTATTTTATTATTTTCTTTTAATACCTTAAAAAAAATTGAGTTCTAAATTATTTTGCTTTCTTTGGACCCTTTCTCACTCATTGAGAAGGCAGTCAAAATTATGTCAATTATACATATGAAATCATGCAAAACTTACTTTCATATTTGCCATGCCACCAAAAAAATGAAAGAAAAATAACACGAAAAAAGTAAATATTAATTTGCACTCAGAACTCATCAGTTCTCTCTCTAGAGGTGGATAGCATCTTAGATTACTATATTGACCAAAGGAGCTAACATTCCCTTCTTCAAGATAGGTTTTTATATCAGGAAGACCTGAATTCAAATTTGACCTCAGACACTCATTAGCTATGTGATCCTTAAAAAAAAAATCTCTGTATGCCTCAGTTTCCCCAATTGTAAAATGAGTATAATAACACCTATTTCCCTTGGTTGTTGTGAGAATCAAATAAGATCATATTTGTGAAATGCTTAGCAGGGTGCCTGGCACAGAATAGCACTATGTAAATGTTATTCATTATTATCATTGATTTAAATTTTTTATCATGATCTGTATCTTCTTGTGGGTTAGTCATCTCCCCAGTCTTAATACTGGAAATGGGGCTTAGAGTGAGCCAGTCTTTGCTCCAGTTGTCTCAGAGCCTTCTTGCTCATTATTCATGTGTGGGTGCTAGCTTTTTGGATGGATTTCCTTTCTGTTTCCCTGGACTTCAGGCTGACTCTGTGTAGTTCTGGGGTGAAAAAAGTCATTTGGCTTTTCATTGGGTTTCTTGATCATCAGTCAGTCTATAATTTTAAGTTTTGGGGGAGCTGGGCTGTTTGCCTCTTCTCAAGCAGTCAGCTTGTCCAGAAATCCCCCGTGAGTTATATCTTGAAGGAAGTTAGGAACCTGAAGGGATGAAAGGGAGGACGGAGAGCATTCCAGGTATGGAGCCAGGAGATGGGGCACCAAGTTCAGGTAACAACAAACAGGTCACTTAGACTAGTATATAGAGAAGAAAAAAAAGATCATAGACCTGAGAGGTCAGTCAATTCAGGAGTCGGCAAACTGGAGAGCTGGCCAAATACAGCAGGCTGTTTTGTATTTATGTATGGTTTTTACATTTGTTAATAAAGTTATTATATATTTTTTAATTTTTAAATTTTAAAACATTCTTAGCTAGCAGCATGACAGAAACAGGCTTTCTGAAACTGTTTCAGAAATTGCCTTTGTGGAGGCAGAATCAACCAAAGGAAAAAATAATGATTTGGCTCAAAATGAGCTGGACTGGTAAGAAAAATTAAAGACACAAAAAGATTTGTTTTGGGTTTTTAAACCATATTGAAGAAAAGAAAAGGCTCAAAGAAGGGACATGAACACTGGTAGAGAGACAAAGGATAATAAAATAAAACAATGAAGAGAGAAAGCAGAGTTATTTAACTTTTATTTTTTAAATTAATTTCTTTGGTGGGGGGGAGGTGAATTAATTCTCATTTTTGGAAGCATCTGGTGGCTCAGTGGATAGAACACTGAGCTTGGAGTCAGGAAGATTTGAGATAAAATTTGACCTTAAACCCTTATTAGCTGTGTGACCTTGGGCCAGTCACTTCATCCTGTTTGACTCAGTTTCCTTATCTGTAAAATGAGCTGGAGAAGAAAATGGCAAACCGTTCCAGTGTCTCTGCCAAGAAAACCCCAACTGGGGGTCAGAAAGGGTCAGAAACAGCTGAAATGACTGAACAGCAAATCTTTATTTCTTATTCTGTCCCAAGGAGTGTGATCTTTGGGCTAGGAAGGACAGAACTATCATGATTAATAAGGAGCTGAAGCTCAAGATAAGCAGTTATTTTGAAAAAGATCTGGAGGTTTTGGTGAACTCAACCCAAGTCGCAGGATTATGTAGTAGGTAAAAAAATTCATTTGAGTTTGGGCCTTCCCGAAGGGCACAGCTTCTAAGAATGGGGGAGCCAGAGTCCCCTTTAGTCTGCTCTCATCCAATGATATCTGGAGGACAATTCTGTTCCCAAACATTATACTTTTTCCCTTTGTATTTGAAGCTCTTTCTAATCATCTTCAGCCTGAGTTGAAGACTTCCAAAGTTTATTGCCTATTGTTCTCCTATATATACTCTCAAGTTCAACAAAAGCAGCCAATTTGTCATTCCCTGAGACTTAGCGTAACATCTGTTGCCTCCTGCTTTTTCTTTTTTATTTGGTATTTTATTTTCCCCCAGTTACATGTAAAAACAATTTTTAACATTTGTTTTTAAAACTTTGAGTTTCAAATTCTCTCCCTTCCTCCATCTCACCCCCTCTCATTGAAAAAGCAAGCAATTTGATATAGATTATACATGTGTAGTCATGCAAAACATTTCCAAATTAGCCATGTGGTGAAGGAAAACAAGCCAAAAACCCCACAAAAAAACAAATCTCAAGAAAAATAAAGTTAAAAAAAAAAAAAAGCTTCAATCTGTATTCAGACAGTGTCAGTTTCTCTGGGGATGATCAGCATTTTTCATCTTAAGTGCTTCAGACTTGCCTTGGATGATTATTGCTGAGAAAAGCTAAGTTATTCACAGCTGATCGTCTTACAACATTGTTGTTACTTCGTACACAGTACATTTCTCTTTGCATCAGATCATGTGTAAGCTTTGCCAGATTTTTCTGAGAGCATCTTGCTCATAATTTTTAATAGCACAATAATATTTCATCATAATTACACTTATTTGTTCAGCCATTACTCAATTGATGGGCATCCCCTCAATTTCTAATTGTCACCAGAAACGAGCTAATATAAATATTTTTGTACAAAAAAAGTCTTTCCTCTCTCTCTTTTTTTTTTTTAAACCTTTTTGATATAGAGATTGAATAGTGGTATTGCTAGGTCAAAGGGTATATATGGTTTTGTAGTTCTTTGGGCATAGGTTCAAATTGTTCTACAGAATGGTTGAATGAGTTTGCAACTTCATCAACAATGCATTAATCTTTTATTTTTCCCACATCCCCTCCAACATTTCTCATTTTCCTTTTCTGTCCTATTAGCCAATCAAAATAGTTTTAATTTAACTAATTTTGATAGATTTTATTTTTGGAAATTTGACTCAATTCTCTATGTTTGAGAATGAGAGCCATTATCAGAGAAACTTGCTTCATTTTTCCCTCCATTACTATTGCTTAGTTCCCTCCATTTATTCCCTCCCCCTTTTATTCTATTCTCTTTCTCTTTTCATCACTCTTCAAAAGTGTTATGCTTCTGACTACCCCCTCCTCAATCTGACTTCTCTTCTATTACTGCTCTACCCTCTTACTCTTAGACTCTTCTCTTTCTACTTTCCTGTAGGGTGAGATAGCTTTCTATACCCAAATGAGTATGTATCTTATTCCCTTTTTCAGCCAATTCTGATGAAAGCAAAAGTTAACTCACTCCTCCTCACCTTGCCCCTCTTTCTTGCCATTGTAAAAGGTTTAGGGTTTTTTAGTCTTTTTTATATGAAATAAATTACCCCATTCTACTTCTCCCTTTTCCTTTTCCTTTCTACCAATACATTCCTTTCTCACCTTTTAATTTTATTTTTTTACATATCATCCCTTTATATTCAATTCACACCTGTGCTCTCTGTTTCTATATATACATATATATACATATATTCCTAACTTCCCTAATAATGAGAAAGTTCTTATGAGTTACTTATGAGTTATCTTCCCATGTAGGAATGTAAACAGTTCAACCTTATTAAACCCCTTACGATTTCCCTTTCTTATTTCCCTTTTTATGCTTCTCTTGAGTCTTGTATTTGAAAGTCAAATTTTCTATTCAGTTTTGGTCTGAATGCTTGAAAGCATTTCAAGAAAGATTTCAAGAATGCTTGAAAGTCTTCCATTTCATTGAATATCCATTTTCCCCCCTGAAGAATTATATTCAATTTTACTGAGTAGGTGATTCTTGGTTGTAATCTAGTTTTCTTGCCCTCTGGAATATCATATTCGAAGCACTTAGATCTTTAATGTAGGAGCTGCTAAATCTTATGTTTGCCTGACTGTGGCTCCATGAGACTTGGATTGTTTCTTTCTGGTTGCATGCAATATTTTCTCCTTAATCTTGGACCTTTGTAATTTGGCTGTAATATTCCTAGGAATTTTTATTTGGAATTTCTTTCAGTAGACAACCAAAGGATTCTTTCAAATTTTATTTTATTCTCTAGTTTTAGAATATCAGGTAAGTTTTTCTTGATAATTTCTTGAAAGATGATATCTAGGCTTTTTTTTTTTTTTTTTTTTTGATCATGACTTCTAGGTGACTTTTAATTTTTAAATTATTTCTCCTGGATCTATTTTCCAGGTCACTTGTTTTTTCCAATGAGATATTTCACAATGTCTTCTACTTCCTCATTCTTTTGGTTTTATTTTATTGTTTCTTAATTTCTCATAAAAATCATTAGTTTCCATTTACTCAATTCTAATTTTTAAGTAATTATTTTCTTCAAGGAACTTTTGTACCTCCTTTTTCATTTGGTCAGTCCTGCTTTTCAAGACATTCTTCTCCTCATTAGCTTTTTATTATCTCTTTAACCATTTGGCCCAGTCTGTTTTTTAAAGTATTATTTTCTTCAGTGTTTTTTGGTGTTGCCTTTTTAAACCAAGCTGTTGTTTCATTTTTCAAGATTTTCTTGTATCATTCTAAGTTCTCTTCCCAGTTTTTTCTCTACCACTCCACGTTATTTTCAAAACCCTTTTTGAGTTCTTCTATAGATTGAACGCTTTGGATGTAGGAACTTTCATTTTATTATTATCTTCTGAATATGTAGTTGGATCTTCCTGGTCACCATATTAACTTTCTATGGTCAGATTTTTTTCTGTCATTCCTTCATTTTTTCAGCCCATTTCTTGACTTTAAACTTTTTGTTCAAGAAGGGCTTTGTTTCCAGGGTGGATGGCACACTGCCCCAGGTTTCAGGGGTTTTGTGCAGCTGTTTCAGAGATTCTTCCAGGGACCTAGAGTTTTCAGTTCTTCCAGGGTGAGATGCTAAGAAAGGTGTGTTTAGTACTCTCCTGGCCAGTGGTCTGGTCTGTGAGTGACCACAAGCACTCTTATCTGGCCTGGAACTGTGATGAGGGACCTGCCGCACGAGGGCCCGAGTTCTGGTGTGCCAGTGCTCCCCCTGACTACGGGCAAAGCCACAGAGTTCTGCCTCGATGCTAGCAAAGAGACCCCCGTATCTTCTTCTGACCCCCTGACTGCCTGTTGGCTGAGAGCTCCAGAGGCAGCTGCTGCTGATCCCCCGGTTCCCAGTCCTGGTGTACCAGGGCCCAGTTTGGGCTGGCGTACCTTCCCCGGGACCCAGATTATCAGACATTTCCTGCTGATGTTCTAAATTGTCTTTGACTGGAAAATTATTTCACCTCCTCTTTTTACTGATTCTGCTGCTCCAGGAATTGTTTCATGGAATTACGTAAGGGGGTCCAGAGGGGCTTTGGGGAGAGCCTTTTCTCTGTCATCTTGGCTCTGCAACCCAGACAGAAATTTTAGAAAGATATTAATAAGCTTCATGGCCCAGAGAGTGGCCAGGATAAAGAAGGGATTTGCTAGAGTCCAAGACACAGGAGGATGAGTTGAAGAAAGTGGAAATGTTAATCTGGCCAGGTGTGTAACGAGTGGGGTGGGGGAAAGGGTGGGATTTCATAGCTGTCTTCCAGTATTTGAAAAAAGAAGGATGGGATTCGTTCTGCCAGACTCCAGAGGGAAGAACCAGTAGCTAGGGATGGCAGCGACATAGGGCAGATACAGGAAAGCATTTCCCAATAACTAGAGCTGTGGAACGGGCTGCTGCAGAAGGCAGGGGAAAGCTCTCTCCTTGGAGATGTTTGGGGCTTTTTTGTGTTTATCCATAATTTATTTCATGTCGTAATATAAACATGTGATGAGCTTGTTTGAACTGTAAGTTAACATGCCCAGGAATGGAAGTCCTATAGGAGGGCACCAGCCTTTTCTCCTCACTGACAGCGTAAATCAAATCTGTTGGCAACTCAGTCTGCCCTGCTGGGAACAATCTCTTAACTACAACATGGTTCAGAGAGCTTTTGCAAGAGGGCTATTCTCAATATAGACTATATTCTCTATTTTAGTGGTTCCCCCAGCCATCCCCCCCCCCCAGATGCCGGGACGCCTGAACTTTCCACTGGGACACATTCCACTGGGACTGGTGGTCCCTCTCTGACTGCCTTCTCTTAGTCCCGTATTATATCATTAAGAATCTCAAGGGAATGGGATTAGAGCTGTAAAACAGTGGAACCAGTATAAATGGAGAGAGACTTCCTTGTTTGCCTAAACTGGGTGAGAGTATTAACAAAGATTCAGAGATGGATTGTAAGTAACAAAAGAAATATAAAATATTCAGGGAGTTTTCTGACCTGCTAATTCATCTTCTGGGAGATTTAAATAAAAGTTAAAGAGGAAGGTGGAAAAACTGATTTATCTGAATGAATACATTAATCAAATATTGTTGTCTCCCCGGCTGGTAGAAGGCCAAAATTCAAGTCTACTTCTATGCCTCGGTGTGACCTGGTTTTAAGGACAGGGAAAAGGGAATGCTCAGGCCACTGATTTGGGCAAGTTTCTTAATTCTCTTTACCTCAGTTTCCTCATTTGTAAAATGAATGGGAAAAAGAAAGGCAAAATCCTTCAGTATTTTTGCCAAGAAAACCCCAAATGGGGTCATGAAAAGTCAATGACAGCAAATCAAAGATTAACCATAAAACCAAAACTTGATTTCTGCCCCCCCCCCTGCTATTACTTCCAGTTCCATTGTCATAGGTTAACATTCTCAAATCACTCTCATTTAAATCCAGATTCCCTCACCATCACCTCATTCCTCACCAACCAGTTTCCGAACATCTCATAAAAACCTTACTACTTAGTAATGTCTCCCTGAGTTCAGCTGTCCTATAATTCCCCCTTGGGGCTAACTTGACTAGCTCTTTTCAACTCAGGTGTTTGTTCCAGCACTTTTTTAGCTAGGAGACAATCTTTACTCTAGAGCTGAAGAAGTTTCTTCTCTGACTCCCTTAGACCCTCAGCTCTGAGATGGTTTGTGAACTCCCAAGCAAAAGATGGGAGAATCTTTCTGAATCAAAAGTCCCTTTCCTCAACAAGCCATTTCACGTTGCCTCAGGATGACAAGTTTCAGGTGATTATAATACCCTCATCCCTATTCCTTTGAGAGTCTTAGGAAGATGAGGAGCTAGGGTATGAAAGCAGCCTGTGCCCGTGACAAGTTCCTTGCTTAATACGCCATTTAGATATTTGTTTCCTACCCCTTCTAGGAAGGGGAGCATCTGTTTCTCATCTGCTGGCATTCACCTTTATATTTTTATAACTCTGTCTTTTAGCCACTTCATATCTTCACCTTTTGTCTCTCCGGGGCATCGCTCTCACATCCTCAAACTATAGAATAAAAGCTATTTCTAGTCATTAGAGAAGCTATCATTTTCACAGCACGTTTAGGTCCGTAACTCACTTTACAGCTATTATCCCTCTTGATCCTCAGCAACCCTGCAAAGTAGACACTCTGGGTATTATTGCCCTGATTTTATAGTTGATTAAACCAGGACTCACAGAGATTGTGACCTATCTCTGGTCCCATAGCCAAGAAGTATCAGAGGTAAGGTTTGAATTCAGGTCTTCCTCATTCTTTGAAAAGTCTTTAAGTAAGTTAGGAAGCCCAAAGGATAGAGCACTGAGTCTGGAGTCAGAAAGACCCGAGTTCAAGTCTAATTTCAGATTCTTATTGGCTATGTCACTAAATCCTGGACAAGTCATTAAATCTCTGTTTATCACAAATTTCTCATCTGTAGAATGGGTATAACTGCCTCCCAGAACTGTTGTGAGGATCAAATGAAATAACAATTGTAAAGTACTTGGCACATGGTGTATAAACAAGCACTATATAGATGTTAGATTTTATTATTATTAAGACTGATTCCTATCATGTATAAGTTGAACCAGATAGTCCCTTCCATCTCCCGGAATCTGTGATAATAATGATAGTACAAATATCATCATTTCATTTTTAATTCTTGCAGTAGGCTTCAGAGGGGGGTGCCATTATTATTCCCATTTTACAGCTAAGGAAACTGAGACACAGATTGTATGACTTGCTCAAGATCACATAGTATCTGAGGTTAGATTTTAAATCAGTTTTTCCCTTCTCTAAACCCAGCTCTTTATTCACCTAGCTGCTTGATAGAAATAATAAATAGAGAGATATATAGTTGACGATGATGATAAGATTGTAAGAAAATATCTCACTGTACACTATATCACAGAGTCCTGAAGGAATTGGTGTTTGGGATCTTTATGGTCAGATTGTGACATATGGAAGAGGTACTCCAGAAATGAAGAAGAGAAAAAGTTCTAATTTTTTAAAAAATGATAATAAAGGAGACCCTAAAAACTACGAGCCAGTGAACTTGACTTCAATTCCTAGCAAAATTATAGAATCTACCATCAAAGCAATGGCAAACTTCCAGCCAAAGGAGTGTTGTTAACAAAAGTCATCACAGCACCATCAAGAAAGATCGTGGAAGGCAAATCCTATTTCCATTTTTGTCAGATTTTCCAGATTACTCTCTCTATAACGTGTTGTACAATGAGTTTGCCTGGCAAATCATTTATCAGAATTTCTTATGCTTTTCTTGTGGACAAGAAAGAGAAATATGGTTAGATCCTAGGGCATCAGGAGGAGGATTGGACTTCCACCCAAGTGGAGGGTCAGTGATAGAGGGCGCAGGGATGTATTCTTGAACCCATGTTACTGAACACTGGCTTGGATCAAGTTACAGAAGGATGTTCATCGTATCTGCAGGTAACACAAGATGGAAACAGATAAGAGTCAGGAGCCAAAAAGCCCTTGACAGGCTGGAGCCTTAAGCTGAATTAATCCATCCACATTTATTAAGTGCCTCCTACAGCCAGACACTGTGCTGAGCTCCCTCAGTGCATCCTCCCGACACTACCTGGACGTGAATCCCTTCACCTTGCTCTAGATTCTCCAGATTATCAAAATTTCTCCTAAAGAGCAGGATCCAGAACTGAATACAATTCATCTCATAAGATGAAAAGCAGCAGGTAGGCGTTTTCCTGGAGCCGGGTCTGCCACCTGTCCCTCAGACTTCCAAGGGACCCTCAACTGCTGATGGTTTTTTCTGCTACTACTACCTTGAGACCCATTGTTCAGGGACCCCACTTACATTGAATCGCTTGACTTGGGAAGTTTGTGCAAAGGGATGTTTATTTCACAGATCTAGCAGGAACACCTGGATAGCATCCCCCCAATATCTGAGATAGATTCTTCTCTGCACCACACCGATCCCTAGGGGATCCTAGCTTCGCTCCTAGACAGCCTCGGTCGGTCCCACCAAGTTTGTGTTGAAAGATGGAATCATTGCCACGTGAGTCCTTCCATTGATCTGGGGTCTGAAGACCCCTCCCCAACTTGGGATTCCCCAACTGTGACTCACTGTCCCATAGTTTAAGAATTTAACTTAGCACCAACAGTCCAAGGGACCCAGTGGGAAGACCAAGGACCCAGGCGGGTCTCCCCAGGGCCGTATGGCTTCAGGGGGATGGGGGTCTCAAAGCTCTGCTCCTTCCGACAGAGTCTCTCCCAGATGCCAGGCACTGGGGTGCAGCTGAAGACTGGAGAAAATAGAGGAAGCTGACTCAATCCTTTTTGATGTCGCCAGCTCTGGGGCCAATCGTGGGGAGCTTACTGGAATCAGTTACAGCATGTCTACACATGCTCCACAGTTTCTCCAAAGCATTTTCCTTACACATCATCACTATTCTCTTAGAAGCAATCCCCCCAGCATCCTCCATATGGAGGCGGCGTTTGATGTGCTCTGCGTACCTGCCAGGCATAAAATGTAAAGGCTTATATTTGGGTTCACAAAAACAGCTTACTGAGTTCAAGAACAAGGAGGAGGGGCTAGATAGCATTTGGTGTTAAAAAAAGAAAAAAAGGACCCCGGGGGGAAGAATACACTGGAGAAAAAATAATCTGCAGTAAACGTATCCAATCAAGCAAGGTCTGATATCTAGAATCTGTAAAAACTATTATCTGACTTTAAAACTTTAAAATTAAATAGATATAAATGATTCTCATATATTCATATAGATATGAATAGCTGATTTACTAAGAAGGAAAAACAAATATCGATGAACCACTATGAACTTCATCTGCTTCTCTGCAACTTACCTCCATCAGTCATGGATGGAGCATTGGACGAAACAATGAGACAGAATCAGGAAGATCTGAGTTCAAATCTGTCCCCAGATACTTACTAGCTATGTAATTCACAAGTCACTGAACTGCTGTTTACCTCAGTTTCCTCAACTGTAAAATGGGAATAATAACATCGTCTACCTTAATAGGGTTGTTGTAAGGATCAAATATGTGTGAGTGGGAGGGGAGGTTTGTTATACATGCATTCTTTTTTTTACATATTTCCTTATGAATAATGTTGGGAGAGAAAAATCAGAACAAAAAGGAAAAACCACAAGTTGCAAAATTATCAACAGAATGGAACAAAATAATGAAAAATGATAATATCTGATTTGGGCAGTGCTGCATGTGGGGAAGTGCATTCTATGTTATATTGGGCCAAAATCTGCCTCCCCCATTATTGCCTGCTCTGCCCTCAGGGGCTGGGTTGAACAAGCCTCATGACAGTCCTTCTGACATTTGAAGACAGCAATTATTTCCCCTCCCCTTCCATGCTCCCACCCTCCTAAATCTCCTTTTCTCCCCCAGGTTAAATAAACCGGTTCCTTCCATGGATCCTCCTTCACTATCCTGGTCTTCCTACTCGAGACACTCTCCAGATTATCAAAGTTTCTAAAAAGTGTCCAGAGCTGGATACAAGATGGGGGCTGGCTGGGGTTCAGGGCGGCAGGACCATCATTTTTCTTCTTCTGTCTGCCTCATGTGAGATAGCTGATACACACACATGGGTTGTCTAAGTATGGACATGTGAATGTGGATGTCACGGATGGATCTCTCTGGAATCTGGACCATTTCTTTCTAATTGATGGTCAGTTTTTGCAATGTGTGTGTGTGTGTGGGGGGTTGTTATACATGTACATTCATTTTTTTTTTTACATATTTCCTTATGAATAATGTTGGGAAAGAAAAATCAAAACAAAAGGGAAATAAGAGGGAAAAAAAAACAGAAAAAAAAAAAAGACCAAAAAAAAGTGAACATAGCACGGGTTGATTTAAATCAGTCTCCATAGTTCTCTCTCTGGACATGGATGATAGGGATCAAATATTTGTAAAGCACTTACTTAGTACCCTTCAAACAGTAAGTGTTCTAGAGATGCTTTCCCCCCTCCTTTGCCATCTGGAATTGATCTGAACAAGTGGGATCCCTCTCCCTCAGGCCAGTCCTTCAGATAGTTGAACACCTCCCACTTCACCCTCTTCCCTTTAGCCCGCCCTCATCTGCCATCTCAAGAACTACCCAGGCTGTCCTCCTTGGGTCACTGTCCAGCTCATCCTTTTCCTCATCCCCATCCTTGTCAATGTCCTTCTGACCAGGAGATCTCCAGAACCTTGCCCCAGGTTCTGATGGGTTCTGACCCGGATAGAACCTAGAAGGAACATCCCCCCCACCGACCCACCGGGGATCAGACCCCACTGGCTCTCTTAACATAGCCTAGGATCTCATTAGCTTTCTCACCTGCCATATCCTATTGTTGACTCACATGGAGCCTTGTGTTATTTTTTTTTAAACCCAATTACTATAAACTTAATAACTGCCAACAAAAACAATCCGAGAAAGACACACACACAGTGAGGAGCAAACTCTTACTCAACAGTCCCAGGCTTGAACGGGGCAGAACCAAAGGAATTGGCAAACAACAAAGCAAAGAAAACGCTTTTGTTCTGGGTCCCCATCTGGTTTCCCCACTTGTGTTTCTGTTTTCCTTTCTTTTCTTTTCTTTCTTATATGGTTTTCTGCAAGGGCGTAGACGGTCCTGGTTCTGAGGATTTCATGGTGCATCACAGGACCGTAGAATTACAGATTTCATGCTGGAGGAGACCAAAGAAGCCATCAAGTCCAATTCCCTTTTTATAAATAAGAAAACTGAAACCCAGAGAGATTAAGTGCAGTGCCCATGATACGGCAGCGATCAACCATCCGACCTGCTTACTCTTTATAGGTATTCCCATGTTTCCTTGTGTGCTTCAAGCTGATAGTTTTTCTTAAAAAGCACGATGATATTTCACTATATCAACATTCAACATTGTTCAACCATTCTCTGATTCTTGAGCACTTAGGTTATTTCTAATTGTTTGCTATTACAAATAAAACATCAATGAATATTTTTATACAGAGAGGTTCTTTTCCCCATAACATGCTGTTTGGAGGACAAACTGACGGCAATAGAGCCAAAAGATATTGCTCTCTGAGATAATTGCGCCCACCTACAGTTATACCAGCAATGGAGGAAGGACAGTGAGAGACAAAAGTCCAGAAAACTGAGACCAGGATAGCAAAGGGTCTGGGGATCATTCCATCTAAAACACAATTAAAGTAACTGGAGGAGAGCTCCAGAGTAGGGAAGACCTGGTTGTTTCCCTCAGGTGTCCGAAGGCAGGTCACGGGGAGGAGGGATGAGTTTTGTTCAGCCCCAGAGGACAGTGAAGGGCAGGAGTGATGGATAGACACTGCAGGGAGAAACTTATAGGCTGAATGTAATGAGACACTCTCTCATAATTAAAGCTATTAAAAAAAGTGGAATGTGGTGCCTTGGGAGGTAATGGCTTCTCCCCGTGAGAGAATTTCAAATAATCATAATAATGTGCCACATTTGCAGAGCACTTTAAAGTTCACAGTGAGTTTCTGCATATACATAATTGAGACTCACAGGAACCTTCTGAGGGTGGGACCTTTGTCTGGAATTTAGATTTGCCGAGGTTTTATCCTAAGCCCCCCCCCCCCCACCTCAAATTAGCAAAGCTATCAGGTGAGTCAAACCAAGACTACCACCTCCCCACAGAGGTGCAGATGATCCAGGACCCCTGGGCCCTGGTGGTGCTTCCCAGATTATCAGCTCTGCTTCTAGTTTGGCCCAGACTTGAGGGACAGAAGGGGAATAAATATTAAGCACCTACTATGTGCTAAGCACTTTACTAATATTATCTCATGTATCATCACAATCACTCTGGGAGATTATCCCTATTTTATTATCTGTATTTTAGTTATCCCTGTTTTACATGGAAGGAAACTGAGGCAAAGTGATTAAATGATATAAATCACACAGCTTTGAAGGCAGATCTTCCTGATTCCAGGCTGAAAGTCCCTAGGATAGCATCCCCCACTCCCAAGGCCACTGGCCCAGTTTCTAGTTTAGCCTTTGCAGATCCTGTATCAACATGGCCTGGCACCTGCCTCTGTTGGGGATGCAGCTCCCATGGACCAGCAGCCTAATCTACTGAAGACCTGGGGAGGAAGTTCTGATCCCCAAAGGCCTTCTCGCTGGCAAATGGGTCAGCATCAGAACAAAGATGCATCATCAGTGGATTTGCTGCTGCATCCTGGGGACCACGGGGCCTTTCCATCTGGACTTGCAGCTGAAACACAAGCTTCCTCCCACTACAGGGTGAGCTCCTTGAGAGCCGGGACTGTCTTACTATTCTGTTTGTGTCCCCAACACTTAGCATAGCACTTTGCACACAGTAGGCACTTTGTGAATATTGGATCCTTCATTTAGTCGTTCAAAAGATGGAAATAACCCATTTTGGAGGGATCGAGGAAGGACTCTAAATTCCATATTTAGCCCATTGGGAAGGGCTAGATGAACTGCAGAACAGGAATGTAATGAATCATTACTATGTTTTAGGAAACAATGAATAGGAGGAATTCAAAGAAGATGGGAAGACATAAGAATAGCTTAATGATTATATACATGTTTATAGTACTGTAAATATTGTTGTTGTTCTGTTGTGACTTACTCTTCATGACCCAATTTGGAGTTTTCTTGGTAAAGATAATGGAATAGCTTGCCATTTCCTTCTTTGATATGTTTTACAGATGGGGAAACTGAGGCAAATAAGATTAAGTGATTTACCCAGGGTCAGACAGCTAGTAAATATCTAAAGCCAGATTTGAACTCGGGATTCCTGACTCTAGGCCCTGCAGTCTATCCATTGAGTCGCCTACCTGCATTGTAAATATAAAGATCAATAAAAACTGAATACTGGAAAAATATAATAATATATACATTTAAATTTATTTATTATAATTATGTTTAAAATTATAAATCCCAAAAGACAATAAATGTATCTCCTTCCCTTCTTTGCAGAAGTGGGGAACACCAGTGTAAAACAGTGCATATGATGTCAGACTAAACTAGTGGATGGGTTAATTTTGTTAAACTGTGGGGTTTTCTTCCTTTTTTTCTTTTATAATAAGAAATGGAAAAAGGGAAGGATAAATTGGGAAATGAAGGTAATGCAAAAACAAAAGAGAGCAATAATAATTAAGCTTTTTAATTAAAAAAATTAATTAACCAAAAATATTTTCTTCTTTACCACATATCACAAGGATAGGGATGGACACCCTTGTAACAAATATTCGTAATCAAGCAAAACAAAATTCTACATTTGCCTCAGTTAAGTCAGTCAAGTCACAAGCTGTTATGTGCTTACTATGTCCTGGTAAATCATCTTATACATGAAGGAAAAAAATAAATCTCTGCCCTCAAAGAGCTTACCTGCTAATGGGGAAGTATAAAAGGAAATATAGTGGGAAATAGTTGAGGTGATAAGAAAAGGGAACCAGAGTCAGCAGCAGAACCCTGAGAGAAATGAAGAAATGAACACGGCCATGGAGGGGCCCTTCCTTAATTTTAAAATGAAGGTTCTGGGTAAAATGGAACAATCAGAGGAAAGCCCTGGGACAGAGGTGAAATCTATCTGCATAAAACAGGTAGAGATAGAGATAGAGACAGAGATGGAGACAGAGACAGAGACAGAGACAGAGACAGAGATAGAGACAAAGACAGAGATAGAGACAGAGACAGAGACAGAGACAGAGACAGAGATAGAGACAAAGACAGAGATAGAGACAGAGACAGTGATAGACAGAGGCAGAGACAGAGACAGAGAGAGACAGAGACAGAGACAAAGACAGAGAGAGACAGAGGCAGAGACAGAGACAGAGATAGAGACAGAGATAGTGATAGACAGAGGCAGAGACAGAGACAGAGAGAGACAGAGACAGAGGCAGAGACAGAGACAGAGACAGAGAGAGACAGAGACAGAGATAGAGACAGAGATAGACAAAGACAGAGACAGAGAGAGAGAGATAGGTATAGATATACACATGGATACAAATATAGGTAAAGTTATACACATAAATATAGATAAAGGTTGAGATATACATATGAATATGGGTATGGGTATAGATATACATGTAAAGATAAATATTGATTTAGGTATAGATTTACACATAAATATAAGGATATATAGAGATATAGCTATGGGTACAGAGATACAAATAAGTACAGAGATAGGTATACATATAGGAATAGGTAGGGGTACAGATATATGTATAGATATAAGTATAGCTATAGGTATGGACACAGATCCAGATCTAGAAACATAAGTAGAGCTGGAGATGGACATTGTTCTCCCGCTTTCTCTCCACAGCAGCCGCCGTCCCGGACCTTGGCTAAGGGCCCTGCCCTGGCCCCCGGCCCGACCACTCCCGGACCCCTGCTCTGCCCCCAGACTCCTATCCCGCAGGCCCAGCCCCGTTGCTCTGGTGAATAGGCCGTCCCACGCCTGTACCCGAGCAGAGCCAGGAGCCCGGGCTCAGACTGGACGCTCAGGAGCACTGCAGAAGCCGCCCAGACAGGCCGGGGAGCTGCCAAATCCCCAGACTGCAGCAAGGACTGAGCTCTGAGCCGTCCCTGAGCCGGCCACCGATCCCTGAAGGGGGGGATTAAGGAAAGAGGATTAGGACAGATTTGGAGCTGCTGCTCAGGGGGCAAGCTAGAGCCAAAGCAGGGAGCAGACAGGTGGGATGAGCCTCGGGCTGCTTCTCCAGGGCCAGACTCCGAGCCACAGGCTCCCATGAATCCCCTCAGAGAACATTCAGCCCCAGCCTGAACTGCCAGAGAGGCCCTGCTGGCCCGGGTTTGGTGGTGGGGTCTGAAGCCCGCTTGGGCTTGTTTGGGACCTACTCGTTTCTCTAAGGGGGAACAGGTGTCTCATCTGTAAAGGGAGGTGAGGATCAGAGGGGCTCTGGGGGCCCTCCCAGCCCTGACCTCCTGGGCTCTAAGGGCCCTCCCAGCTCTGACCTCCTGGGCTCTAAGGGCCCTCCCAGCCCTGACATCCTGGGCTCTAAGGGCCCTCCCGGCCCTGACCTCCTGGGTTCTAAGGGCCCTCCCAGCTCTGACAGCCTGGGTTCTAAGGGCCCTCCCAGCCCTGACCTCCTGGGTTCTAAGGGCCCTCCCAGCTCTGACATCCCGGGTTCTAAGGGCCCTCCCAGCTCTGACACCCCGGGTTCTAAGGGCCCTCCCAGATTTGACACTTTACGTTCTAGAATCCATCTCAGTTTAATACTATTTGAGGGGAAGGGCATTCCGGGCAGCAGACCTGCCTGACTAGAAGGAGATAGACTTTTACCAGCTCCTCCCAGAGCCCCCTCTGCTCCCAGCCGGCCCAGCCCCTGTTCCTGAGCCTCTGCCACGGCTGGAGGGCAGACCGGGCTCCGGCACTCAGAGACCCCCACCCCGTCGGGGTTTGTATCTGTAAGTAGATTTGGACGTGCCCCCAAGTGCAGGGATGAGCTGGTACCCCGTGTGCACCCATGCACATAATATATTGGATGTCGTTATAGATACCCACGGGGAGACCCACAGACACACATCTCTACCATGTTCACTGCCGGGCACTGGCTAAGAACGTCATTTGAAGCCCCAACACTCTCACGAGGCAGGTGCTGTTATTTTCTTCCTTTGACAGTTGAGGAAGCTGAGGCAGAAGAGATTGACCTGCCCAGGATCCCACGGAAGCTGGATCTGAAGGCAGAGCTCCCCCCTGCTGCCCCAGCATTCTCTCTGCTTGGTCACTTAGCTGCCTTGTTTAAAATTTTTAATTAAAAAAATTCATATTTTAAATTAATTTTTATTATTTCTGTTTTGTTTTTCCAGGGCAATCCGGAGATCTCAGAGATGAGAGATGGAGATGGGTTTGGAGCAAGAAAGGGCCTTTTTCCAAGACCATCGTGCCAAATCCCTTCATTGGAAAGATGAGGAAACAATGGATCAGGATTTTTCCAATGACAGCAAACGGTTCGAACCTGGTCGGCTGGCTCCAGACGTCTCTCCCTCCCCAGAGTGCTGTCAGGGCTGCTTCCCCTCCCGGCTCTGGGCCCGTGCGGGGAGGGGCAGGGGGTACGGTCACCCCTAAACCTGGAAGGAGAGGTGGGGGAGGGCCGGCTTCCAGCAGAGGAGTTGAGCTGGGGGATGCTGTGGGCTGGGGACATGCTGGGGCCAGTGTGTCGGGGGCCTGGGGCAGGTAGAGGGAGCCTCCTAATTAGTGAGGCAGCTGGTTGAAGGCCCTCCTGGGCCGGGTTGGGCTGAAGTCAGGGTCTGAGGCCCCCCACCGACCCCCCACTAGGCCTGTGACGCAGCCACTGCCCCTGGTGGAAATACCCTCTGGGGGGCCCAGCTCTCCCCCTCCCCAACCGCTGACTAAGTGGGAGGGGGCATCCTGGCAGACTTCCCTGTTCTTTGTCCCTGTCAGCGCCAGGGGCCCAAGTTGGCAAACAGAGGCGGCGGGAAGTGTCCTCAGGGGCCCACCCCAAGGGGCGTAGGCGGGGGCTCTAAGAGAGGTGGGGAGAGACATGGGGGCTCTGCAGGAAGGGAGATGGGGACTCAGGAGGTCAGTCCAGGGTGAGCTCGGGCTCCGCTCGTAGGAGCTCAGGATTTCGAGCTGGAAGATTATAGCGATCGGAGGGTCCGGGAACATAGATAGAAGGGAAAAAAGTAAATCTTATTTTCGCTAATCTTTGGTTTCCTTTATAATCCCATACACTGTATTTTCTGCGTTTGGACAAGCCACTGCACTGGTTTCCTCTCCTGTAAGTGCTCCCTCCTCTGACTCTAGCGGGGATCCAGCTCCTCCCTCTGAGAAAAGCTTCCTCGGGCCCCCGAGGGTCCCTTTCGGCTGAGCATCCTGCAGCATCTCGGATGGGGATTTTTGTCTCTGGCCCATCCTTCCTTCCCCACCTGGGCGGCTCGCACTGTTAGCATGTTTTTAAGCTGCTGAGCAGCCCGGGGAGCTCACCAGCCGGGCCAGCTGAGAGCTGGGAGGGACAATCAGAAATAACCTGGTCCACGTCCCTAAGTTTCTCGATGAAGAAGCTGGGGCTGAGAGACAGGAGGCTCTTCTCCAAGCATCAATAGACTCTCTGGTCCTGCTGACTTCAAATCTCTTCCTCTTTCCACTACAATCAATCATTGAACATTTATTATTCACCAAGGGGAGGAAAGGAATAAGCATTTATTAAGCACCTACTATATATCAGGACTGTGCAAAACGCTTTACAAATATCCCTTTTGGTTCTCACAACAATCCTGGGAGGGAAGGAGGGAGGGAGGGTTTTTTACAATCCCTTTTTACAGGTGAGAAAACTGAGGCAAATGGAGATTTAAGCTACTTGCTCAGTAAGACTGGATTTGAACTCAGGTCTCTCTGGCTCCCGGCCAGCTCTTAGGTTAGACACCAATTATATAAAGACAAAAGAGAAAATCTCCCTGCCTTCATGAGGCTTAAGGGAGTCAGTAAGGACACGCATAATTTCACGCATGCATATGCATATTTAATATGAGTATAGGAGTATAGAGAGGGAGAGGAATCACAAAAGGCTCCCTGTAGAAGGTGATTCTCAAGCTGAGTCTTGAGGGAAGCCAGATTTCAAGAGGCAAAGGCATGGAGGGAGCACATGCTAGGGATGGGAGACAGTCAACGCCCAGGATGGCTAGACTGAAGTGTGCACAGAAAGAAGTCATATATTAAAAGCTGGAATGGTGGGAAGGGGCCACTTGGTGTAGGGTTTTACGTGCCAAATAGCAGAGTTTATAAAATTGATCCTGGAAGGAATAGGGAGCCACTGAAGTTTATTGAGCAGGGGAGTAACAATAAGATCTGCACTTTAGAAAAACCACTTTGGAAGTTGGATTGGAATAGAGTCTTAGCAGAGATTTTTTCAGACCTGAACTAGGCAGGGTGAGGTCTGAGTGTAGAGGAGGTTGGCCATCCGAGGTGTATGAGCTTCAGAATCATCCAAGTCCAGGACATCAGGCAGGGGCTCCCTGAGGCAGGGGGTCTTCGTGGCTGGCCAAGCTCTAGCCTCCTTCCCGGCCGTGGGATCGGATTGTTCTCATCCGTCCGTTGCACCAGGTGAAGTCTTCACCCCCTGCTTCACCGATGCGTTTCCCTCAATCTGGTTTAGCTTGTCTGCAGGGATGGCTTTCCCGGGTGTGGTTGCTGCGAATGCCCCACCTTCCTGGAGCCCCAGGTGAGAGCTGCACAAAGGTGGACACCCAAGGGGGATGAGATGCCCTTGAACACTCATCTACCTCCAGGGGAGGGGGTAGAGCCCCGGAGATGACTGAAGCTGGGAGGGAGAAGTCTACAACGGCAACAGAGCTGCAAACCTCATTGACTGAAAGATAGGGAGGTCTGGAAGAAGGGGCAATTTGCAGGGGAAAGATAATGAGTTCTACATGTGTTGAGTTTGAGGGGTCCATGGGATCTGAAACTGGAATAAGCAGATGATGAGTTTGGAAGAGAGATCACTAAGAATCATCGGCAAGGAGCTGGTAATTAAGCCCAAAGGAGCTGATCAGGTCAGCTGAGAAGGGAGTGAAGTTAGAAAGGAGAAGAGCGTCCAAATGAAACCTCGGGGTTCTCCACAGTTAGTGTCCATAGCACAGGAGGCTCTGAGGAAATAGTTATGGAGATAATAGAAAAAACAGGAGAGAGAAGAGGAAGGGGGGCTTAGAAGGAGAGGCTGGCCAACGACGTCCCATGCCAGAGGAAGGTCGAGAAGAACAAGCATGGAGGAGAGTCCATTAGACGGGGCAACTTTGGAGAGAATAGGTAGTTGAATAAGGAGGTTTATAGTCAGATAATAAAAGATTTAGAAGAGAAAAGGAGGAGAGGAAATGGAAGGATTGACTCTAGAGTTCAGCTGAGAAGAGAAGACATATGTAGAAGCTATCAAAGTTTGTTTTTTTTTAAAGATTGAGAGAATTTTTGTAGGGAATAGGGAAAGAACTAGTAAATAGGAAAAGGTCAAAGAATAAAGTAAAGAAGGATGATAGGGATGGGATGGAATCAAAGGTACATGTAGAAGGATTGGTCTTGGCCAAGAGAAGGACCACCACCTTTTCATCAAGGACTGGATTAAAGGAAAAGATGGTGGGCGATGGCATCAAGGTAAAAAGGAGAGAAGAAGAGAAGTCCTCTGAGAATGGATTTGCTTTTGTCAGCAAAGGTCACCTCAGCTAAGAGGCTGAAAGGGGAACATGACTAGCTTTAAGATGTTTAGAACAATTATGGGAAGTGGGATAGGACAGTTTCTTAAACTTTTTCTACTTAAAACCCCTTTTTGCCAGAGAAATTTTGATGCAACCTCAAGTGTATAAAATAAGTATACGAATCAAACATTTATTGATGATTAATAATAATTTCCCAATCCACACTTTCAGTAAGAGCCCCCATATGAGGTCATGATCCACAGGTTAAGAAGCTCTGGATAGAGAATAGAGAAGAGTAAAAGGATTTCCTTGATGCAGGGAAGGCCCAGGTGAGATTGAATAACAAATTGTAGTGAAATCAGGTAGCACATTGTGGGTCTTATCCAGCTCTGCCTTACCCAGCACAGGAGCAGGAGCCCCTTGGATCCTCATCTGAAGGATGGAACCTTTCTCATGGGGTTGTGAGAATCACTGAGATTGTACAAGATGTCTAGATTTCTGTACACAAAAAGCACTTTGCAAACCTTCAAAGCCTCACATAAATGTTAGCTTATTACAAACAACAGCACCAGTTACTTCATCAACATCTCACAATCTTGGGGAAATTGCTCCTAGACTCATACCCTGCTTGGCTCAGCTCTTCATGGTGATCGGCACAGGAGATTCTCCTGCAGAGGCAAAAGCTCTGGACTAGGAGGTAGGAGAATGGAGTTCTGTGTCACCTTATATGTGTCACTGTTCTCTTAAAAAGGAGATAATTGGATTCTAGGATTATTTCTAGTTCTGACATTCAATGTCCTAAGGTTTCTCCCAGCTCTGATGTTCTAGACTCCCAGAATTGGAGAGCCAGAAGGGATCCCAGCAGCCATATAGTCCAAGCCATAGTGAAAGAATCCCCACTATAATGTACCCCACAAATGATCATCTAGCCTTGAAGACCTTCAAGGAAGAAGAATCCACTTAAAACAAGCCAGAGTCCTTTGGACGAACTCTTTGTTGACTTCAAGCTTACATCTGCTTCTTTGCAATTTCCACTCAAGGCTCCTCATTCTTCAGGGACCAAACAGAAAAATCTAATCCTTTTCCCCTAATAGTCCTTCAGATACTCGAGGGTACTTGGCAAGTACCCTCACCCCCACCCTAATCTTCTTTTCTCTGAGAAAAGTTTACCTGAGTTCCTTCAACCAAATCTTAGCTGTGAAACGCAAAAACTTTCACCATCTTGGATGTTCTTCCCTGGACACTCCCCAGCTTATCAATCTCTTTCTTAAATCATGAAGCCCAGAGTGGCTAAAATACTCCAGCTGAGGTCTGAAGAGGGTAAAATTTAGGGGGGATTTCTGGGAGCTGTGCCTTGGATAATAGTCGGGATTCAGGTCAATGCACAGGTTTTATCTTTGGAGACCTTGGGAGAAGGGCCAGTGCTGGGGGCTGCACTTTGTGGTGGAGATTGGGAAAAGAGAGTGAATTATACCCAGATGTGACATCAGATGTGAGTGGGATTTAGGGAGAAAGAGGCCTAGATTTGAGGGCAGAAAACAGCTTAAAGTCCCAATTCTGATTTTAGCACCGTGTGAAAGGAAACTTTCCCTGTCTGGGGATTCCTCATCTGTAATGTTCTCATCCTTCTTCTTAATGTTCCTATTATGACTTTAGTGTAGGGGTTCTTTATTTGGACTCCATGAATTTTCAAAAATATGTACATATTATGGAAACATCAATATTATACAACTGAACGTGACTCTGCAACTGTGAGATGATGGAAGCCATTTCCACTTGTTCAGTGATGAAGAGAGCCATCTACACCCAGTGGGGACTGAGTGTGGACCACAACATAGCATTTTCACTCTTTTTGTTGTTGTTCACTTGCATTTTGTTTTCTTACTCATTTTCTTTCCTTTTTGATCTGATTTTTCTTATGCAACAAGATAATTGTATAAATATGTTTACACATATTGGATTTAACATCTATTTTAACATGTATAACATCTATTGGATTGCTTGCCATCTAAGGGAGGGGATCAGGGGGAAGGAAGGGAAAATCTGAAACATAAGGCTATGTAAGCGTCAATGTTGAAAAATTATCTGCATGTTCTGAAAACAAAAAGCTTTAAAAATTAATAAAAAATGCTAAAGAAAAATAATAACATATGTTCACATATTTCATAATTGCATTTCTGTATCATTTATTTCCTTTGCAAGCCTATGTATTTTATTCTATGCATTTAAAAACATTACAAAAAGGGATTCATAGGTTTCACAAGACTGTCAAATTCTTGACACCCAAAAAGTTAAGAATTGACAGTAAAAAAACTCTCATTTTACAAGTAAGAAGTCAATAAGAATTTATTAGGCACTTAGTTTACACCAAGCACTGTGTGAAGCATTAGGATTACAAAGAAAGGGAATAAAAATCCACAGTACTTGCTCTTGAGAGATTTACATTCTAATCAGGGAAAAAAACACATCATCCCCATTAAATAACTACGCAGAAACAAAATATAAGCAAAGGGAATGGAAATTATATACAAATATATAGAAAGCAGAGCAGAAGGCTCTAACAACTGTGGGAAAGGGAAAGACCTCTTGGCGTAGCTGACATTTGAGCTAAATTGGTGAAGGAAAAGCAAAAATTTTGAGAGAGAAAGAGACTGGCTCAACATACTAGAGAAAGTCATTGGAAGGGCTGGGCCCAGGACCCGGGATCTGGACTTGGCTATTACTGACCCACTTTTGGGTCTGCTCAATTTTTATTTTTTGAAGCACTCAGGGTCACACAGCTAGTAAGGGCCCGAGGCTGCATCGAACTCAGGCCCGCCTGATTCCAGAAGCAGGAATCCATCTCTTGCGGCCACTTTTTAAGATAGCCGTGGAGGACTTACAGGAGAGGGATGGGAGATGATGGGCAGGGGAGGAGGGAAGGCAGGGAGCCAGCTGTGGCTCCGCAGCCCTAACCACTTTGGTAGAGAGCCATCGTGTTTGCTCCCTGGCTGGGAATCAGGGGTGGAAGGTGGGGCAGAAAGGGAGAGGCCCCTTCGAGACTCCTTCCCACTCCTCCTGGCTGGTCAAGCCCTTCTGGGAGCTGGCCCACCCCTGCCACTGTCCCACACGGGCACAGTTCACACGGCTTAAGTTTCAGCCCCTTCCCGGGCAAAAGGGGCATGGGAGGCCCAGATATGACACGCTTAATTTTCAATTTGCCGGAGACAAAGGGCCCGGCCTGGCCACTTCCTCCTTCTCTCCCACGAGGCCGGGACAGGGGCGCTCCGAGACAGGGACACCCCCCACTCTCCCCGGGGGGCATTTGGCTGGTCCCTGGCCCAGCTGCAGCTGCCCGCCAAGGAATGTCCCACATGCCACTCCACTTGATGCCGAATACAACCAGAAAAAATGTCTTAGGGGGGTCAGGGATGCATTTTCCCTCCCTTTTCCCTTTTTTTTCTAGGCTTTCAAATGTCAAAGTCATTTTGTGAAGAAAATGACAGCTTTATGAACTCAAATAGGGAGACAGACTGAGATGCCCTGTCCCGAGGCTGGCACAAGGCAGGCAGGAAGCAAATCACGCTGTGCTTTTGATCCCCAATTCCCATTCCCCCCAAAGAATTTCTAGAAGGTTCGTGTCCCCCGCCCAGCTCTCACACCTGTCCAGCCCCACAGGACTTGCTGCCCCCAGAGGGAGGGGAGGAGGGGAGACTTACAACTCCCACTAGCAACCCCGACTCCCGGGCGGGAGAGTGGGAGAGAGCAGAGAGCCAGGGAAGTCTCGGGTTCGGGTCTTGCCTATGAGGCTCCCTGTTTGATTTGGGGTGGGTTAGAGAGCGTCGCTTAGCTCCAGGACCCATAAAATGAGGGAATTGGACCAGAGAGCACAGGAGGCCCTTCCAGCTCCAAATGTACGACTCCCTGTGACCTCTGGCAGAGGAGAGAAGACTCCAGAGCTCCTTGGAAGGTCAGGATTGCTCCTGGCTTGGTGACGCAGGAATCGAAGCCAACACTTTTCCCTGTTCTCTCAGCCTCTCCTAGGGTTACAGTACATGCAGAAAGGCAGCGAGACCCCCAGAAACTGCCTGAAGGGGCGCCCCGAGCCCACCCTCGGAATCCCAGTGCAGAAAGCGGCTCCCCATCCCCAGGGCAGGGGCCAGGTCGGGAATCCCACCAAGCCAGGGGTTCTAGGGCCCTAGGATTTGTATCTGCCATTTGCAGGCATCCAAAGAACGGGAGAAGCCCTTGTTAAGGCTGGCAGCGAACAGCTACTCGCCCTCCTGGTCCCAGAGATCAAGTGTCCTGGGTCCTGCTGAGTGGGCTAACAGGACCCCCCACGCCAAAGGCCTGACTTCTACCTCCTTCCTCCAGCCGCGCCCCCGAGCCGAGTTAGCAGCCGGGATGCAGGGGGGCGTGGGAAGGCCTCCCCTCGGCCCACATTCCGAGCCAGTGCCTTCTCCTGGGGCTTCTCCACCGTCTGACACAATGCCATCCAGTCAGTGTTTTGAGGGAATTTAGGGATCATTTAGACTGATTTCCCTCCACTCTTTCCTTTTACAGATGATGAAATGGAACCTTTGGAAGTGAAGGGATTGCCCAAATAGTGAGTAGTAAGTAGCAAAGCCGGGACCCCAATCCCTCTTTCTTCTGACCTCCTTCCCTCAGAGCTCTCCTGTCCCACCCCCTCCCAACCTGCCTTCCTGTCCTCTTCCTTCCCTCCTCACTTTTCTCACTGCTGTCCCAGTCCCCATCCCTCCCCACCCCCTCCCCCCCCTCGCCACCCCTCCCCCGCCCCCCTTCTGCCCCGATCCGGGAAGGACCCTCCTGGCCCGCTGCCTCTTTCCCAAGGGGGCCCAGCTCAGTGCTTTGAGATCTCTTCTTGCCGAATTAGAATTGAAGCAAGTGACTCTCAGCAAAAAAATTTGGCCCTGCAGGAATTAATAAACGGGGCCCTTGTGTGGCGGCTCAGCCGGGCCTGGTGGAGAAGGGGGGAGGGGAGGAAGCAGGCCTTTGAACTGCACACGAGATGGGCTTGTTTGGAACAAAAGAGAGGCCAGGGGCCGGGCCGGGGGAGGGGGAATGCCACCAGGGCTAAAATTAGCTTCTCCCCGGCCGCTTCCGCCCCATCCCTCCTGCCATTTACCAGCCCCCAGCGTGGAGGCCCAGCCTCCCTCCTGGGTCTGAGGCAGGCAGGGCCCGAGCGGCTGGGAGCCACCGGGGAGCGCCCGGTCCGTACAAGGCTCCCAAAGCCCTACTGACCCGGGAGTCCCCAGGCATGGAAGCAGCGGGGAAGCAAGGCTCGGACCTGCCCTCAGCCGGGTCTCATTCCCCTAACTCCGGCCTATTCCCATTCCCAGCCCCATGCCCATCCCTCGCTCCACCATCCAAGTCTCCTTCCCCATCCCCGTCCGTGACCCCATCAGGCCCCATCCCCAGCCCTACTCCCGTCTCCATCCCCACTTCCATCAGCAACCTCGTCCCACGCGGCCCCCGCCCCCACCCTTCCCTGTGCCCCGCCCCCATCCCCATCCTTCCTGCTCTCCCCGTTCCCAGCCCCGCAGCTGCTGCTCCCCCTGCCCCACCAACATGGGGTTTGCGGTTCCTCCGCCCGCCGCCAGGGGGGCGCTTGTCACCTGCACACACGGTGTGACCACGTGCGCCCGAAGCGCCCCGCCCCCCCAACCCCGACGCAGAGCAAGCTTCCCGGGGAGGAAGTCGGAACGGGAGACGGACGCAGGCAAACCTGGCGTGTCTGGCCCTGAAAAACGTGCCCTCTGTGTTAGGGAGGGGCTAGAGCGCCGGCGCTGGGCCGGGAGGCCCTGAGTTCGAATCCGCCTCAGAGCTTTGACCCTTGATTAATGTGTGACTGTTAAGTCAGTGACGCTGATTGCCTCAGAAAAGGGGGGAAGGGGTCTCGGCGTCTCTGGCAGCTTCCCTTGGGAAGACCCCACCCTCTCCCCTCCCCGTTTCCCCTTCTCCGGGGGGACTCACCGCTAGGGCTGCCCTCGGAGCCCGGAGGCCCGAGGTTGGGGCCTGGGAGTCGGAGGGGGCGGTGCCGGAAGGTCCGAAGGCTCCCCCTGGGGTGGGGGCGCTGGGACTGACTGTACGGGAAGCAAAGGTTGAGGCTGGGGGCCAGGGCAGAGGCTGGGGGCTAGGGCTGGCAGCCTCCTGCAGGGACAGGAGCTGGAGGGACGGGCTGCAGTCACGGGGAAATTGAATAAAGAGGAAATAAAACGCTCAATTGGAGAAAGAAGCTGATTTATAGCCCCCGCGGGAGCCTAATGAGTTTCTCAGGAGCAATGAGCTAAGGCCAAACTGATGGGGGAGAAGGAGGGAGCCTGGAGGCTAAAGCGAGGGATAGAGGGGAGGGGGGGCCAGAAACAGATAGGGGCCAGGAGGAGGGGCCCCCAACAGCTCCCCAAGTCCCGCGGGGGTCCCCTCCCCCTGCCCCAGAAGCCCTCTGCCTCGGCCGCGCAGTGGGGGTGGGGGGAGCCGGGAGGGGCTTTCTTCTTTCCCCCAGGGCTGTCGACCCCTCCTCGGAGCTCTGGGCAAGGGGGCCAGATCTTGGGCACAGAGGGGCCATCTCTAGCTGCTCTCCCGCGGGATGGGCCGGCTCAGAGCCCCTGCCCAAGCCCTGCTGTCTCGCAGCCTTCCCAGCCTTCCTGGCGCTGGACGCCATCTCCCCCTCCCTCCTACCTCCGGGGCGCTCCTACACTCACCCCCGCACAATGGAGTCTCTTTATTTGAGCCTCTTTTGATTTATGGAACAGTTGTCTCCCCACCCTAAAGTAAACTCCTCAGGGGCAGAAAGGCTCAGTCTCCTCTTGTCTGCCCTGGAGCTGAGCTGGGCACACAAGGAGTGCCAGGTAAGTATGAATGAACTGAGTGCGTCAGAGGGACAGAAACCAGCTGTGGGACCTGGGAGCAATCATTGACTTTCTTTGGGACTCAGTTTCCTTCTTTGTAAAATGGGGGACCCGAATCAGATGATCTTTAAAGACCCCTCCACTCTTGGCATTGTATGTTCTAAGGGCCCTCCCGGCCCTGACCCCCCGGGCTCTAAAGGCCCTCCCGGCTCTGACCCCCTGGGTTCTAAGGGCCCTCCCGGCTCTGACATTCTATATTATATAAAGGCTGAACAGAATAGAGAGAATGAAAAACTGTAAACTGCCTCAAAAAGGACCTTCCACTCCCCAGTCCCCTCTCATAGGCACCTGACTGTGCCCTTTGTCCCCGTTGCCCCCTCACCCCAGACTTTCTGCAGAGGTCACACTAAGTCACCTCCATCCATTGATGGGTTCGGGAGGGTTTCCCAGGTGTGTCTCACAGGCTCCCTCTCAGCCCTGGAGATGAGGGCCGGGGAAGGGAGCACCCGGGTGCTGAGCCCCTGCTTAGGTGGGAGCCCGGCGGGGGAGGGGGTGACATGGAGCACGCCCGTTCTCCTGGCCGCAGGACCGGGTCAGAAGGCTGGGGACCTCCTCCTCCTCCTCCAGGTGTCCCGGGACGCTCCGGTCCTGTGGGCAGGTGGGAGGGCTGGGCCAGGCAGGGTCCAAAGTCCAGCCAGGGCTTCCTGGCTCAAGCCGGGCCCTCCCTCAGCGCAAACGTGGGGCCTGTGTTTCCTCCTTGATGAGAAAAAGCAAGCGCTCGCTGGCAGGCCGGGCGCAGGGGCAGCCGCCACATCTGGTTGTGTTTGCCCTCTGCCCCCGAAGTGTGATCTGCCGCTGTCCAGCAGCTCCGGGATGAGTGGGAGGGGCCGGCGGGAATGGCCCCCGGGAGGCTGGGGGGGAGGGGGTGATCCTGCCTGGGAGAGGCAGGCACCAATTACGGAGGGAGGGGCGAGGGGGCCGGCCACAGTCTTAGTGGAGTCCAACTACGGCAGCCGCCCAGGCAGAAAATGGGCCAGAGCCTCCCCGAGCAGGCCGGGCTCTGCCCTACAGGCTGCCCTGCGGGGGTCCAGGGGTTTGGCCCCCGAGGCAGCTCCCGGGTCACCAGGAATCCCAGGCTGGGGAAGGGGTGGAACACAGGCTCAGGGTCGGGGGTCACGGGAAGTCAGAGCGGCCAAGGCTGCACGGAAGGCTCAGGTACAGGCAAGGACAGAGAATGTCCGAGCCGGAGGCTCTAAGAAAAGGGTGTGAAAGTCAGACTGAGAACCGGCAACAGGAGAGCGAGGGCGTCTGAGAGCGATGTGGAAACGGAGAACCAGACTGACCGTAGAGGCGGCCGGGGCCCGAGTTCAAATGTGACCTCAGACATTTCACACTAGCTGTGTGACTCACCCCAATTGCCTAACCAGGAAAAAGAAAGAAACCGTTCCTCACAACCCTTCCTTTAGGAGAATACAGGGCAGAGAAAGAAAAGGACCCTTCGTTGACAGGAGGAGATGGATGGGGACCAGGGCTTCCGAGCGGCCGTTCCCAGAAGAGCTTTGGAGCTTGCCCCGATTCTTCCCCATCTGACCCCGCCGATGTGGCTGCAGCGATGGGAGACTGATGGAGGGCTCGAAGGCCTTTCCAGTGGGGCCCCTTCCTGCCTCGCCGCACAGATGAGCTACCTCCATCCCACCCTCCACGACTTCCTTTGGCTTCGATCCCTTCCCTTCCCTGATTCATCGCGGATTCAGGGCAAATGACCGTTCCCATTGGGCCAATACACTCCACTTCCCCCTCCTTCCCTCTCCCCTCGCCCAAGGATTCGGTGAGACCGAAGAGGAAGGAGGTTGGGGAGCTTTGGAGGGGGAGCTGAGAAGGACACAGGCTCAGGGTCCATAAAAGCCAGATTTGGGTGCGAATGGCACTCGGGCCGCCGGAGCAGGAGGGTCCCTGGGGGCAGAGCCGTGCCCCCCACAGGGCTGGGGAGGTTCCAGAGTCTGCTCACGCTCCTGTCACCTGAAAACCCGGCGTAAATGCAGACCACACAGCACCGCCGAAGGAGCCCGCGGGGAGGGAGGCTTGGCTGAAGGACGCAAAGTCAATAAAATGAGAGGAGCCCCTCTGGAATAAGGCCCTGGATGAACACCAAGCTCTCACCGCAGCGCGAGCTGGAGGGGAGGGGGAGCGGGATGGGCAGGGTGGTGCAGTGGGGAGGGACTCCCAAGTGTCCAGGGTTTGTTCTCTGCGTGTTGGTCCAACTCTCTGCTAAAAGAAGGGGCCGGACGTTTAATCCTGTAAAGTACAAGGCTTTGGAGGGGGGGACCCCGGAATGGAGAGGAGAAGGCTCTAAAAGCTCCAAGGGAGGAGGCAGGGGAATGTCCGAGATGACCTCTGGAGAGCCCTCGGAGGTCATCCCCTGTTTGGTGAGACAGAGCCTTGCTTTGTATCCATGGAGGGGGGGAGAGGCGGTGCTTGTGAAGGCTTCTTTCCCCACCCCCTTTCAACCCTGTTAGAGCCCCCTCAAGCTGTGACTAATTGTCATTCTGGCAGAGCAGGGGCTGGGGGCCTCTGGAGGGGGGGGCTCCTGACTCACAAAGAGGTGACTCACAGGAAGGTGAGACCCACAGATAAAGGTCCTGAAATAGCTTCCCTGGGTCCCACCCACTACACAGAGGCAGCTTCAGGGAATCCGAGGCGCCCCATCTGGATGCTAAGGTCTGAATTCAAATCTCACCTCTCCCTCTCACCAGCGGCGTGGCTTGGGATACATTCCGCCTCCTCTCTGGAACTCTCTTTCTTCCTCTGTAAAAGCAAAGTTAGACCAGATGGTGAATCTGGAACCTCCTGAATCTAGAACCTGTAACGCTCCTCCAGGGGATGGATGCCCCAGGGCGCCCCCCCCCCAACTTAGTGCTTGCGCTGGGAGAGGCTCTATTGACCTTCCGAAGAGCAGAGGGTCCCCCGTCACCCCCTGAGCAGCTGGAGCCGGCCCCAAGGCTCTCAGAAAGAGGCGCTCCTGCAGGGCCCACGCTCTAGAACGGTGGGAAGGGACTGGGCCCGTCCGCTGCCGGAGAGAGCTCGGCACACAGAACGCAGCGTCTCCGAGCTAGAGGTCACCTTCGCCGACAGAATCCCACACTTCTCCTCCTCCCCTGGCAACCCCTGCCGGCTCCAAGTGCCCCTTCCCCCAGGCCCGGCCGCCCAGGGATGGCAGATGGGCTCAGGGAGCGGAGGAACTGGATGGCTTCCCGGAACTCTATTTTTTTGTGGGCATCGTGCCCAGGCCCCGTGCAGCCCCAGGCAAACAGACCTCTGAGACTAGCCAGGAGCAGAGGGTTTGGGGGGCCGGGGAGCCTGGAATCCTACACTTAGCCCATGGGAAAGTCAAATTCTCCCTCTGCCAGTTGTGTCCTTCCTCTCTCCCACAAGAGATTACATGAATAGACATAGATATACGTGTGAGCATTACATACACATGTATGTATAATACGTAGCCATCACACACAAAAACAAGTAGGTGCTTTGTAGAGGCAGGGCTGAGAATAAGGTGACCTAGGTTTTCTGCACTCAAATCTGCCTCTGGGTCTTCCTAGAGTCTCTTTGGTCCAGTTACTCCCTTGAACCTCAGTTTCCCTATCTGTAAGACAGGAGAAATAAGGCTAATTTCCCTGCTTTCCATCCAGGACTGCCGGGACAATCAAAGGAGCCACTCCGTGGGAGAGCCCTGTGAAAAGTACCTCAGGGATGTGAGGGGCATCTCCCTAGTCCCGGGGCCGACCTCTTCTCCTAAAGAGCTGAAAAGAAAACCCTCAGAATTTTAGTCCCAGAAAATCAGACTGGGAAGAGGACCCTTTGAACACTGAGCTTAGACTGAGCTCCCTTGGGTACTCCATTGGCCCAAGCCTTTCCTTTTATAAATGAGAATCCCAGGACCCAGAGAGGGGCAGTCATTTGATGACGATTGCACAGCATCAGAGAACTAAGAACACAGAACCGAGATTGAGCAAGAACCAAGGGATTCTGGTTCTTTCATTCCTCTTCTCCCAAGTTTGGTCCAGACTTGAGGGAGGGAGGAGCTGTTCTTTCTCTCTCACACCCTAGGAAGAGTTTACGAGGCAGGGGATCTGTTTTAGGACCCCTGAGAACTCGAGAGGAGCCACACTTTCCATCGGGGGCCAAGGGAAGGGCCGGGGGGGAGCCACACCACTGGGTGAGGGCCATTGGGCCACTTGCCCGGGAGCTCCTTGTGAAGCCCCAGAACCATCAGGTCAGACGGCAAGTTAGTGGCAGGAGAGCGAGTGGAAACGTGGTCTCCTGAATCCCCGTCTGTGGGAAGGCCAGATTCCTTCTCTGGGACTCAGTTTCTTCATCTGAGAAATGGGAAGGCAGCATGGGGTGGGGGAACGCCAGAAGACCTAAATCCAGCCTCAGCCTTGAAGCTTGCTAGCTTGTGACCTCCCGTAGAATATAAGGCTGCTCGAGGGGTCTCTCTTCCAGTTCTCCCCAGGATGGGGGGCTCGGCTGACCCGGGACCCAACGATTAGTGCAGGTCTTTGGGAATTTCTTTACTTCCTCAGCCGGGCGGTCAGCTCCTTCCGTGCCGGGCCCAGGGCCCACTCCCCGCCCCCCCAGCTGGGGAAAGATGAACTAAGTCAGGGACTGGGGTTTGAGGCGGGAGGCCTGGAACCCTGTGGTTAGGACTGATTCCCCCTCGCTACAGATGAGTAAGCCGAGGTCCAGGAAGGCCTGAGAGCGGCAGGATGATGGGCCCGGACTCCGGGGTCTCCTCCTCCGTAGCACGGGGACATTAATGCTGGATTATGACGGGGAAGGCTTTTTGGTGTAAAGCGATCGTGACGGTGACCTCCACTCTCGGAGGCCCGACCTCAGCGCTTTCTCCTCCAAAGGGGGGCTTCCCGCCCTCCCCTCATCTCCCCTGGCTTTTCAGCTTTCCCCGGGGCCAGGGACTCTGCGGCGGGGCCGACCGCCCCGGGAACCTTAGTGGACACTGCTCCCTGGTGGTCACTGGAGAGAAAGCAACTGCATGGGCCCAGAGAGAAGCTCCCCGAGGTGGCAGGTGGGCGCGCCTGCCTCCCTATTCTCCCCGGAGGTTTCCAGGACACCTTGAGTCAGAACTCCGGCTCCTAGCGCTGGTTTGAGGTAAATACCCTTGGAAAAACCACTCTTCGAGTCTCACTTTCCTAATCTGTTAAATGGGTGTAATCCCCTAAGCAGTGGGCAGAAAAAAAGGGTGGGTTTTCCATCAAAGGGCCCGGGATTGTAGCCGGTTTTTTCCGTGTGTGGTATGTGAAAGCGGCCCTTTATTCCCCCTGGGTCTCTATAATGCGGGGACTCCGGGGGCTTTCGAAGGCTCAGGACAGAGCCAGACCAGGGCTTCACAATGGGGGTCCCGTCGGGACAGACCCCCTTTGTGCCCTTCCCCGCCCTGAGGAAGTGACTTCTCCAATCCCCAGGCAGGACAGAGCCAGGGCCTGCCGGAAGGAGCGTGGATCCAGGCCGGAGAGCCCACCAGACACTCACTCCCAGCGCCCCTGGACCTCTGCCCGTTCCTGGCTCCGGACCCGAAGCTGAGCCGGGCTCCAGGTCAGAGCCAGGAATGGGGCCGTCTCCCCCAACAACCCGGCCAAACACAGCTACTGATGGGGCCTTGGGGACGAGCTGGGCGGGCGGGGAGAGCCTGAGCTCATAATTTATGGCCTGCTCAAAGCGTGTCAAAGCCCGCAAGAGTCCGGGCTTCCAGGAGGCAGGTGATTCATCTCTGGAAAGTGGGCCTCGGAGGGGGATCCTCTGCAGGGTGCAGACGCCAGAGCCTGGGCCCTCAGCGTGTCCGTCCCCTCGTCGTCCTTCAGACGCTTCGCTCTTGTTTGCCTCTTCCTGGCCCCGACTGGGGTTTCCTTGGCCGTTTTACAGATCAGGAAACCGAGGCAAACAAGGTTAGCTGATCTGCTCAGGATCACCCAGCTAGTAAACGGCTTGGGTTAAGATTTGAACTCGGGAAGGCGAGCTTCCTGCCTCCGGACCTGGTGCTCTACCCGCTGCACCCCCTCGCTGCCCCTTGCTCAGACCTAACGTAATATACCAGGTTGTTTCCTGTTGACCCTTCCCCATTTGATATGCTTGCCCCGTTGGAATGCCAGTGGGCTGGGGCTTAGCATCCCCATTTCATGGTAGAACAGACTGAGGTTCAGAGGGGGAGTGACTTATCCACTGTTGCCAGTGAGTAAGGAACCTGGGTCCAATCTGCCAGATTGTTGTGAGGGTAAAATGAAATAAGTCCTATATAAATGCGATTCTTGTTTGTTGCTCTTATTATAATTTGGGGCTAAAACTGAGTAAGGGATTATTTTTTGTGCCTCCTTGAAAAACTACCTCCCGTGGACCAGTAGGATACCTCCTGCCCAGTGGGTCGCGGCCGGTGAAGGGTTAAGGTGCTGTGAGCTTGGCGGAGCATCCCTCCGTGTCGGGCCGTGTTCCAGCGTGTTCATGGCCCAACAGCTGGCCAGATGTGGCTCCGGCTGCAGGCGCCCATCACTCTCTCCCCCCCCACCTGCCGCAGGGGCGTGTGGTCACAACCAGGGCTCCAGTCATGGACTCTTTGTGACCCCACTTGGAGTTTTCTTGGCAAAGAACTGGTGAAATGAGCTGGAAATGGCAAACCATTCCAACACGTTTGCCAAGAAACCCCCGGTGGGCTCGTGGAGGGGACCCTTCTCATCTGACAGATGAGGGGGAGGTGGCGCGGCCGGGATTACACAGGCACTGAGCGTCTGAGGCTGGGTTTGAAGTTTTCCCGACTCCCGGCCCCAAGCTGCCCCCGGCACCCCAAGACCGAGGCCGACCCGCATGCGGAAGGCTGGCTCTGGCACTGGCCGGCAGGTCCATCACCTCAAGGCTCCTGTCCCACCACAGCCCCCACCGAGCTGCTTCCCCTTCTCCATCTCCATTCACTGTCTACAACGCACAATATGGACGGGAAAAACAAGACAAAGCAAAATAAAACAAAAGCAGTCTTCTCTGAGACCGTACTTCTCTCTTCTCCAGCCTGGACTTTCAAGCCCCTGCTGACAAAGATCCAGATCTGACCAGATTTTTCAGAGGAATCCCTTAGTGAAGCTGGATGCATTATCTAACCTCACCGGGCCTTAATTTATTCTATGGAATGGGGTTACCCCTTTTTGGTCTCTGAGACCTCATCAGCCTAAAAGCCCTCTGAGAATAGGAAGTCTCCGGCCCCACCCCTTCCCCTTATTCCTCTATATCTCACTCAGCAGCTTCCCAGCTCCAGCCCACTCAATATAGGCCGGCCCAGTGCTGGACAAATGAGCTGGGACATCATTCTGACTCCTGTTCCAATTTTCAGCCAACTTTGGCTGAAATATCACTTCAGGGCTGTTCCCCCTTGCCTGCATGGTTCTAAGATTTAGTTGGAAGGGTTGCTAATGATAATTTGGCTCATCAATTCTTACCTCAGAGTTCATGAAGTTTTTTCTTAATACTTTCATAACTATTTCAGTATAAGTGGTTTCCTTTATAATCCTGTATATTTCATAAATCTAAAACTATTCTCAAAAGTGGTGAAAAAAGTAGCCAGTTGCAAAGTATATGTACATGTACACATATCAATTCCCATTAAATGGAAAATATGACCCTAAATATGTTTTTAAAAAAAGGAGAGGGAAGAAAGAGAAGTCAGTGCATGTCCAGAAAAAGGCAGTCGAGATCCAAACTGCTGTCAGTGATTTATACAAAATGACTTCACTGGGAAGCTTCCTATGGGTGTCCTTCCCTTTCTCAACTGACTGGAAATCAAATGAGTAAGAAAATGAGTCACCTTCTCCCAGTGTTATGTACAGGACTGATGGATTCTGGAGAAAGAAAGAACACTACTGGAGGCTGCTTTCTCCCCCCACCCAAGCATTCCTTCTTCCATTAGCAAGCTCCTCCCAAGAGCTCATTTTAAGGAAGGGCCCAGAGCAGCCATCCTTCATTCCCAGGCCTGCGCCACGATTCCCAGTGCCTGCCACTTTCCTCCCCCCTCGACATCCTGCATGATTTTCAGCTCCTGAGGTGCTGCCTTCCTGCAGCCTGCAAGCTCCTTAAAGGATTCTATTTGCATCTCTAGCGCTTGGCCCATGGCTCAGCCTTTAACTGCAAGTGGCTGGAGACGCGGTACTCAGACTCTACCAGATCCCCAGAGGTCCGCGCGGGAAACAGCCCCAGAAAAGGGAGAGGTCTTGCATAAAGTCACAAGGGGGCGGACCTAGTCCCCTCACCCCAAATGTGATGCTTCCACTCATACTCATGATTTTAGGGGCTTCAGAAATTGAGTCCAAACCCATTTCATACATAAACTGAGGCTTACCGGACAATTTACCTAGTCATGTGTTTGTCCCGCTGGAACTCAGATCCCAATTCGAAGTCCCATATGGTCTGATTCACTCCATCATGATAGCTGACCTGATGACCTTTACCTGTCACTTGTAAGCCAGTGGGAGCCAAAAACAATATAAATCCCTATTAAATGGCACTTTTCAGTCAGTCAACAAGCATTTATTAAGTGCCTGCTATATGCTAAGTCCTGTGCTAATTACTAGGAACATTTAAAAAGGCAAAAAGATAGTCCCAGCTCCATAGAGAACAAAAGAATAATGAACAGAGGAGAGGCATGACTGGGGAAGACTTCTTGTCTTTTAGGTGGGTGCAAGGGAAGCCAGGGAGGCCACAGTCAGAGGTGGTGGGAGAGCACGGGGAGCCCCGTTTGTGGAACAGTGGCAGAAAGTAAGGCGCAGGAGGGGCCGGGTCACGGAGGCTTCTGAAGGCCCAACAGCCTTTTCTGCTTGATCTTAGAGGCCACAGGGAACCACGGGAGTTTATGGAACAGGGAGGTGGGCTGGAGGCTGAGAGGAGGACAGGCCGGAGCAGGGGAGACGCCCCTAATCCAGGCTTTCGGGAGGAGGGCCTGCCCCAAGGTGGGGCAGTGTCGGAGCAGTAGCTTGGACATGGAGGGGGGAGGGGGGAGGAAGGCCTGGAGGGGCAGAGGAGGACGGAGCTCACTTTGGGACGTGTTAAGTTTAGGGTATTTTGTGAACATGCAGTTCAAGATGTCTGGAAGGCGGCGGGGGAAAGGTAAAGGGGAGTCTGGATCCTTTTCAAAGCTCTGGCCCAAGCACAACCTCGGCCCCGAGGCGGGACAGGGCTCCTGGGACTGAAGAAGACCACTCCCACAGGGCATCAGTTTGTTTCAGGCTTTATTTGACTGGAGAGTGAGGACACTGTTGGGGGAAACGCTGAGTGGGGCTCCTATATATATATATCGATCCTTCCTTTATACAAAACACACGACAAAGGCCTCGTGGCTCAGACTCGCGGCCCGCTGGCCAGCTTCCAGCCTTCCAGTTTGCCCGCCTTCAGAAGGGCGGCAGCGGCGCCCATGTACATACACGCCGCTGCGCCGGTGGTGTAGTTGTGCACTGAAAGAGAGGGAAAGTCAGGTGGAGGGTGGCGCCGGCCTGCAGCCCCCGTGCCCACCCCTGCAGGCGGTCCGCCCCAGCCCCTCCCAGTATCAGACCAGGGGCCCCAGAGGTCCCTCGGGTGTGAGGGGACACAGAAGCAATCTGGTGGAATGCAAAGATGGGGGGTCAGAAGTCTGGGATCGGAATTCCGCTCCCCACCGATTTCCTGTGAGAGTTACTGGGGCTCTCTCAGCCTCAGTTTCCTCGGGTGGAAAATGAGGGGGCTGAATGACTGTGAACCCCACGACGGGGCTACCAAGCCTCTGCCTGGGACTTACTCCGGGCTCCGAGGGTCAGGCCGGCCACACAGCCCCCAAAGAAGTAGTTCATTGGGTCATCGGGCTTTTCCCTCACTTGAGCACTGATACAGGAAGCAATCCCAAATATGGCACCCACTGCAGCTGTAAAGAGGGGGAGAACAGGAAAGAAAGCATGAGCACACGAGATGACTGGACTCTCTCTAGCTCGAGAGACAAAAAGCCCAGAGACAAGGGTTTCTGAGACCAAGAAAGCACCAGAATCTGGACTGAGAAGGTACCAAATCAGCCCAGAACCCCAGAACCGGCTGGGACCCAGGGGAAGCCCAAACCGAGGACTCGCTCTAACACTTCTCGCCAAGTGGTGAAGCCGCCTTCCCCAGGACCATCCCAGGGTGCCCAAGGTGGCCCATTTCCCTTCTCAAATGCTTGAATGATTAAGTCTTCCCATTGTTAAGCCTCCGCCTTCTCAGCATCTACCAGTCCTAGTGCTTCCTTCTGAAACCCGCCAGACCCCTCCCCAAATTCTGGAAGCTGCCACCGCATCCCCTCTAAGTCTTCCCTTCTACAACTTAAGGTGGCTTAGTTGATTCTAGAATGTTTGTCATGGCTGCCAGCCTCCTCCACAGCCGCTCTGGGGACTCCCGGCTGTTCCTCCAGCGTGGCAGCCGGCTCAAAGGCTATATTTGAGAGGTGGTGGGAGCAGGGCAGCGTGGGGCGGCCCCCACCTCTCCCCCCCTTACATCTACCCGTTCTTCTCCACTTTTTACATGGAAGAGGGAGCACATGAACTGAAACTGAGCCAGGATGCTTCAGGAAGGCCCGTGCTGGGGCCCTGCTTTGTCTGTCCCACGGGCCCAGGAGTCCTTGGGCACACTAGGCGGCCCTTCCGGGACCTCCTGACCTGTGACTGCTTCTGCAGCACAGGGCCAGAGCTGAGGGAGGCGAGGACAGGCCGGCTCCTGCTGCTCACTTGCTGCAATGCCCCTCGGTCAAGGCTACCCTGTGCCAGGCTCTGGAGGGCACAGAGTGGGTTTTCTGGCTGAGATTATGGAGTCTGCTGTTGGAGGGCATCCAGTACATGCCCTCTCTGCTGGAGAGCTACGTTGAGATGAAGGGCAAAGCCTGGCCTGTGACACCGCTTCCTGCTGTCCCTGGGAGGAGCCCCAAGGGGTCTCTGGACCAAAGACTGATGGTCCCGGGAATGTTGAGATGCCACGGCCAGGGCGGCTCCAGTCTCTTGGAGGCGTAGGGATCCTGCTCCCCACAACCTCATCAGGGCCCCCAGCAGGAGGGAGAACGAGCTGCATTCTGGGGCCCTCCCTAGAGCACCCCTCATCTGCTAGACCCTGTCATTCCTTCTGCCAGGGACCAGCCTTCCCTCCCTCCTGGCAGCTGCCAGAGCCTTGGCACCTGCTCCAAGCGGCCCCTCCGGAGAAGCTGCCGCTAAGTCGTTTTCCTTGGTGGCAGAAACGGCGCCGAACGTGGGTGTGAGGAGCCTGGTCTGGGAACCGGCCCCGACACCCTCCCTGATCCCAGGAGGCCCTCAGCCTCGGCCTTCTGCCCGGGGCTTCTCTGAAGACTCTACGTTAGAGAAGAGATGCCATTTTGGGCCTGGGCCCCGGGAGGGCTCAGCAAGCTCGGCTGAGCGATCGGTCCTCAGGGTCCAACCCGGCTGCCACGACTCCCCAAACCTTTAGGACCACCGAACTTCAGAATACCGAGGGAAGGGCCTGGGAGCCAGGAGAGCTGGGCTGCCCCACCTCACTCCCTCTGTGGAAGCCCGAGTGCAGACAGGCAAGGAGAGCGCAATAAGGGCTTTTAATAAAAAAATGGCACGGTCAGAGCAGTGCTCAGGAAGACCCCTGAGGCCGGGAGACTACTAGAATAGCCCATCTTAGGCTTGGCCACCCTGGGAGTAAAGGATGGACAGATGTTAGGTATCAGAGAGAAAATGGGGAGGGGGGGTGTGAGAACGGAGGAACCAGAGATGGCTCCCAGACAACCAAGTTGGGACTGCAAGAAGTCAGTCATCTCATTAACTAAGAGAAACAGAGGGAGTCGGGGCTGCTTGTTTTGGGGGGTGGGGGTGGGGGATGACTGAGTCCGAGGCGGCAGCAGGAAAGTCACTGGGAGCACAGATCTGGTACATGTGAAACCGGCAGCCGAGCACGGGGAAGGAGAGTGCGGGGCCCAGGGCCGGCCCTCGGAGAGCCCCGCAGGTTCTGCTCGAGGCTGCTGCAAGCTCCTTGGGTTAAGGGCCCCGCGCCCCCGAGCAGAGAGGAGCTACGGCGGGCTCCGCCACGTACAGGACAAAGAGGGCCGAGGCAGGCGAGACCCTGACGGCTCGGGGGGAGCCGGGACCACCAGCCTCCCCACTAGGCCCGACGCCGCTGCAGCCGCGGCTCTTCCACTCGGGCCATCTCCCCGTGGGAAGCTGAGGCACCCGAGGCTCCGGTCACGAGCCCCCGGCCTGGAGGGATGACTCCGGATTTCAGGCCCCTCTGACTAAAATGTGGCCCAGAGCTCGGGCCTTCGGGAGGTGCTGCCCGCTGGGGGCAGGAGGGGGCGCCAAGGCCGGAGGGCGCCCCGGCTCCCGGCTCCCTCCTCGCGGTGACCACACGGAAGGCATCTCAGGTCCCGTGGCAATGGCACCGACCCTCGGAGGGACAATTCTGACCCGTCACACTCCACATCCCCCACTGGGGAGGCACATGACCTGCCCCCCCTCCCCTTGGGAGACATTCATCTATTCCCTCCCGCTCTCTGTGGCAAACCCTGCTGCAGGCTGCCCTGTGGTACAGGCCGCATTTCTACCCTTGAGGAGCTTGTGGGAAGCTGGGGAGTCACTCCCTTGTGCACTTAAGCCCCTCTGGTTGGGCCCTGCCCTGGGTGCGAGGGGGGAGATGGAAAGAGTAAAAATCCCTTGTCCTCGAGGCAGCTCAAAGGTGCCCAAACGCTGCGTCATCGAGCTGGCCCTGGGGGGGGGCAGGGTTAAGCCAAGTCCGGCCCAGGGGGTAACACAGGAAGCAGGAAGAGGGAGGACTGGAGCTGGAGCCGGGACCCCCGTCGGGGAGCACGCGCGGCCTCTTACCCATGGAGAACGTGAACTTCCCAGCCCTCATCACCGCCTCAGCAGTGGTGTCAGGGGGCACAAACACCAGGTGGTAGGCAGAGGCCGCCAAGCCTGAGAAAAGAAAACGGGACTCGTCAATGTCCTGAGCAGACAAGGGGTCTCGACCTCCCCGAGCCCCCTCCCACAGCTCCATCATGAGCCCCCGTCGGCCCTGCTCTTACCTCTCAGGCCACCCTGACACCCGCGATTCTCCTCGTGCTACACCCAACGCACGGCAATAACCTGCTCGCGCCCATCATGTGGCTCTCGAATGATTGTGGGGTCACTGCGACCCCCAGAAACTGTCCATCCCAAGGCGTGCAAAAGCAAACACGCCCGAAGAATTCTGGTGTCCAAAGCCGGAGAGCGCCACGGCTCCGAGTCTTTCTTACTGCCCCTGCAGAGGCCGCCTGACCCAACTGTGACACGGCGGCGCCTTATCATTGGCCAAGAGACTTTCCCCGTATGAATGGTTGGGCTGACGGGTTCTCAAGGATTGTCTGCCATTCTGGGGTGTGGTGCAGCCGGGACAGTCACCCACCAGGACCTCGCTCTTATCCCAGCAGGCTGGCCACAAGAACCTAACGTAATCCCACAAGAGTACTGTCCTGGAGCTGCCCCCTCCTCTAAACCTTGGGGGTCACCAAGGCCCCTCTTGCCAACCTCCTCGGGATGGAGAGGGAGGGGCCCTCTATTATTATGTCCTCTCCCCCCCCCCCTTCCTGCTCCTCTGTGAGGTTCTATACTCTGAGTAAAGCCTGCCTCCATCATGACTCACAGGTCGTAAATGTCCCCTAGACACTCAATCACCATTTTAGAGTAAAAGAAATGAGACCTAGACAAGAACCCAGGTCGCTGCCCCTGCCTGCTCCCCCGGAGGCCACACCTTCAGCCCCCTTGCCCTTCCCCTTTCTACCCACCCACCAGGCAAATCCACCCACACAACCCACCTCAGAGGGAGGAAACTCCAGAGAAAGAAAGGCAAGGCTTGTGATAAGTGAGAGAGCCCCAAGGCAATCCCTCATTTTGTAGCAAAGGGAACTAAGGCAGGGATGAAAAGGCCTTCCTGCTTGCCTTCCCTACTAACCGACCTAAGTGCCAACTCGCACCCAGGACTCGAGGCGGGCGGAGGGGGGACTTGGATCCTGCCTCTGACACTTCCTAGCTCTGGGACACACGGAAGCCATTCACTTTTTTCCCCTGGAAAAATGGTCATTTCTTATGTGCTGAGATTTCTGCAAGAATAAAATGCTCGGTGCTTTGGAGTCCTTAAAGCACCACCTAAGTATCAGTCACTCTTCCCTGCACTGCACTCAAAGCTGACACCTCCCACTCATGGAGCCCTTCTCAGGAAATTGCAGTGGGGGGGTGGGGGGGAGGGCGAGGGTCTTTAACAACCGCTGGCCGACCCTTCACTTGCAGGTGGGACCCCGAGGGCCAAGCGCTTTGCCCTGCATCACAGCCCCTAGAGCTCCGGGTTCCTGCGGCCCAGCACCGACTTTCCGGCCCTAGTTTTTCATCTCGCGGGCTCTTTGACATGTGGTATGTACAGAACGTCTCTGCGAGGCTGTGCCCCAAACACTGAAAGATTCATGTCACAAACGGAGGCCCCCTGAGCCGTTACCTCTCCTTAACCTCCCCTCGGCATCAATGGCACCATTCTGCTGGGGCCCGCCCCTGGCCCGGCCTGACAACTGCCCCCCAGGAAGCGCTGCCAACTGCTCCCCCGCTCACACCCGGCCCATCGCCGCCACCTTCCAGCTGCACTCACTCCCCACCTGGCCGCCGCCGCCCCTTCGAGGGGGCCTCCCTGCCTTAGCCGCCAACGTTTCCACCCGGGTCACATTTTCCAGCTCTTGATCCCCTCCGCGGGTGGAGCCCTGCCCTGGCCCCGGACCGGAGTTTGGGTCTGGCTGGCGCTGAGTGGAGTGGATTCATTCCTGGCTCTGACGGGTTATCCGAGTGTTTAGACAGCTCCCCAGGGAACACTAAACACACGGCCTCGCTGCGAGCCAGCCTGTCTGCACACCCCGTGCGTGGGGGCTCTGTCTGCGAGGTGAGGGCCAGGGCAGCTGCTGAAAGGGGCCCCTCCCCCCGCACCCAGGGAAACCGAGGCTTTGACGTGTAGCCCTTCTCTCCGAGCCGGACCGGGCTGCCCGGCTGCCGCCGTGACCTCCCCCCGGACGCCGCTGCGTGTACGCTGCCCAAGGGGAGAGTCTAGCCCAGTCCCCGCACCGCAGAGGAAGACCCCCGCTCAGAGAAGCCACGCCTTGTCCAGGGCAGCGCGGCTCCCGCCCCAGGCCCGGTTAAAGCAGCGCCCATCGCACAAGTCCCATGGTCGGGGCCACTGGAGCTTGTGTTCCTAACTCAGCCCATCCCCCCCAGAATCTGAATCCGAAGGAGCGCGACACGTAAAGCCGCCGCTCAGCTCCTCGCTGCCTCACCGGGAAGGAGCAGGCGGCGGCCCTGAGCCCACGGTCAAGGCGCCTCATCGCTGAGTTCCAGCATGGCCGCAGGCGCTTCCTGCTGTATCAGCCTGGACAAGTCACCTCGCCCTGGCCGTCAATGAGAGGGAAGGGGCAGCCTGCTGTGTCTCTGCAGAGAGCCCCCTGGGGGTCACAGCTCCGGCCACAGCACCGCCACCCCATGGCCACCTGCAGCCCGGCCCGAGGAAACGCTGTGTCTGTGCGGGAGAGCTCAGGGAAGGACACGGGGGCAGGAGGCTCGCTCCGCTGTCTCTGCCCTTACGATGCTCCAAACCCGGGCACGTTTTATTACTTTCTAAACACACATTACGCTCAGGGAGGCCCAGAGTCCCGGGCTCCGCCAGCTCTGCTTTTGCTCACGTTGTTCCCTATGTCTGCAGGGCCAGAGCTACATGGGGCTGAAAAGGCTCATCCAGCCATCTAAGGCATTTCCTAAAGCACTCAGCCCATGCCAGGCCCTGGAGACAAACACAAACCAAACACGTTACCCTCCAGAACCCTCCATCCTGACAGAGAAGGATTACAGGGAAAGGGGGGCTAGAGAGCGAGGGGAGGGAAGGAGTGCTGGGGAAGAGGCGGAGAAAGCCAGACAGTGAGTCAGGCCTGGAGGCAAAGGAGCGTGGTGGTCCAGGTCCAGGACTCACCGACCAGGGGAGGGGTATCTCTAAGGTAGAAAGCCCCCTGTGGAGGAGGCGAGGGGGTGCCTCCCTCGGGGAAGAAGCCAGATGCAAGGACTTCTCCATAGTGACCCCATCCACCTGGAGGGGGACTCAGAAGGCAAGCGACCCAATTTCTAACTCGACAGCAATCACCTGGAACATTGCCCACAGGGGGATTCTGGCCTCCTCTAGTCAAGGGGCTGGGCAGGGCAGCCCACACTACTTTTAGACAATCATTAATGGGAAATCTCCCTTTACACTGAGCCTCTACAACTCCTACCCACTTTTCTTAATTCTGCCCTAGCGAGAACCAATCACCATAGTCCACCCTGGAACTTTCAAGACTTAAAGGGAGTTTTGTTTTGTTTTCAAACAGGAGTCACACAGGACTCCAATACACAAAGCAATAGGCTTAACTATGGAACATTTTAAATGACACAAGGGAAGACTCAAAACTTAAAATGAGACACCTGGGATCCAAGGCTAACCATACACTGGGGTTGCAATCATCAGAGGAGGATGGGCTGGATAGAACCAATTTTCCGCTGCCAGACCCAGCAGGGAGAGAGATGGGATTTCCTTTGGGGAGACTGTCCGCTTCTCTTCCCAAGTGACGTCTCCTCCACACCTAGGATTTCACTAAGATAGGCAAGGACTGAAGTATGGAAGTTTTCCCAGAGGCATGGAAGTCTCCAGAGAAGGGCAAGAGTGAGTCAACGGCAGAAACGGCCCGTGGTTAGCGACCCTTTTCTCTGGGCTTCCCCCCTACTCAGAGAAGCAGAGATTTCAAGCTGGAAGGAGCCTTAGTCTAACCTCATGTTCTGAGGAGCAAACCAAGCCTCTGATAAGTCAAGTGAGCTCCCAAGTCCCACAAACAACAGAGCAGAGCCAGGGCTTCAGGCCTAGACCAGCAAGCTTCCTATTAAACCCCAAAGCCTCCGGGATGTCATCAGCGCCTTCCTGATGGACAAAGAAATCTTCTAAGAGGATTCCAGGAAACTCGGAGACTGCTCAGTTAGGAGGTCGGTGTTCCAGTAATCCCTGCCTCTCAGTGCTGGACAGGCCCTTGGAGGGCAGCCAGGCAAACCCTTAGGGGAGCAAAAGGCCTCTCTATAACCTCCCTAAGAAGGGATCGATTCAGTCTCTGCTTAGAGAGCTCCAATTAGGAGAAAATTCAAACCATGCCATTGAAGGATAGTTTTAATAGTTTTTAGGCAGTTCCTTCTCCTAACAACCTACCCCCATCACTCCAAGTTCTGCCTTCTGAAGCCAAGTTCTATTTCCTACGCGACAATTTAAAAACATGAGGAAGGTAGAGTGTGGGCACGTATGGAGGGAAAGGGTGTGTATGTTTGTGACAGTGTACAAATATGTGTAAGAGCATTACTCTGTGCCAATGCAGAAGTAAACATGTATTAAGCTCCTATTCTATGCCAGGCACTATGCAAAGTGGCGGAATTGAAAAAGAGGCAAAATATAGAGCTTGTCCTTAAGAAGCTCAAGGTCTGGAGGAGACAACATGCAAACAAAAGTGCACAAAACAAGCCGCATACAGGACAAACAGAAAATGAGTAACAGAAGAAAAACACAAAAAGTATGGGGTAAAAAGTTGGATGTTAATTGGGATTTAAAAGAAGCCAGGAAGATCAGTAGGCACAGCAGAAGAAAAGCATTCTGGGCAAAGGGAAGAGCCAGAGAGGATGCCTGGAGCTGAGATGGGGATCAGTCACTGGGTACTGAGCACGCCGGGAAATGCGGTGTAAGAGGACCAGAAAGGTGGCCAGTGGGCAGGTGAGGAAGGGCTTTGAATGCTAAGGAGAGAAGGGCTTTGAATGCTAAGGAGAGCCTGGGCACTTAACCCTGCAGGGGTGGAGGAGGAGGGCAGAAGTAGACCGGCCCTTCTGGAAAATCAATCCAGTGTCCAGAGTGGGAAGTGATGAGGGCACCTCCAGGAGTGGGGCCTGTGGCACAGGAAAGAGCCCTGATGGGGCCAGAGACTAGAGGGGGCCCAGGGGCAGAGAGGAGTCAGGATGACTCTGGGAGGATGGTGCTGTCCCCTCCACAACAGGGAAAGTGGGGCAGAGGGCAGGCGTAGGGCAAAGATAACGAAATCTGTTCTGGACACACTGGGCTTAAGATACAGAGGCCTATGGGAAATGAGGAGATCACCCAGGAAGGCAGAACAGAGGAAGCAGCCAGGACAGAACCCCAAGGACTGGACTGAAAACATGGACCTCAAAAAGAAATCCAATCAATAAATGGTACCAGAAGCAGCATGTCAGAGGGCTTAATCTGGAAGAGAATACAGCAAAAGGAGATGAAACAGGTGGGATGGGAGAAATCAGAGAGCCATAGCCTCAAAGGCCATGGAGCAGTCCAGAGGACTCCCTGTCACCACAAGGATGGCACTCTAGGGTTTGCAAAGTGCTCCACTGTTATTACTCATCTGGGAAGCACAACTCTGGGAGGGAAGAGACTCCAGGACACACCGGTGCATTATAGTCCCCCCCTAGCACCAGCTCCTCTCACTGCAGCTCTGGCCCCTTCAATCTTTTGTGGTGGCTGTGAACCCTGTTCACTCACATTGAGTTACTAGAACCGCTCCATCAGATCACACCCTGGGCTCCCAAGGGGGTCCCTCATCACTAGATTTCAAAGGTTTATCAACTTATGTGGCAGGAAAATTACATCTTGACTTTCACTAAGCTTTAGTTTTCTTGGTAATCCTGTATATTCTGCATTTAAAAACGTCTTGAGGTCCATAGGCTTTATCAGACTGCCAATGGGGGCCAGGACGTATACAAAAGTTAAACACCCCATCCTAGATCTTTTTCATACAATTGTCTAGCCACAATCCAAGCCCATTTTGAAATTGTTTAAATCTTATACCTGGGATTGGAAAATCAAGTTTATACTTAAATTTCATTTTGTAAGATTCAGCACACTGATCTAGCTGTATTTTTTGTAGATACTTTCTTTTCTGAAATATTATCATCCAATATATTTATGAGCTACACACACACACACACGGTATATATATATATATATATATATATATATATATATATATATATATATATATATATATATATATATATATATATAAAGAACAGCATTGAGACAAAGCTTGATCCTCGGGATACTATAGTATAAAAGATCTCAAGCGATTAATGACTATTTTGGGGTATATATGATCATTCAATGAGGTCCAAATCCATTTATCTCTATTATATAGTCTACATCTTTTTATCTTTTCCACAAGGACAGCAAAGGAATGCTGGATGCTTTCCAGAAATCAAAGTAATCATGTCTATCCCAATCCACTGAGCTAATAACAGAAATAAGTTGTTTGAGACCATTTGTTCGAAACAAAGTCATACTGTCTCTTATTGATTTCTTTCTCTGTTAAGTGCTCACAAACCATTCCTTTAATAATGGCCTACAATTTTGCCAGGATTTCATGAGACTAAAGTTTATAGACTATCCCCCTTAAAAAAAAAAAAAAAAAAAAGGGTAAAGACTTGCCTTTTTTCAATCCTGTGTTATTTTCTTCTATTTTTCAAAATCTTTCAAAAATCTCTTCTGGGAATTCAGCAGTCACACATGCCTACTGTTCTCTCAGTGCCCAGGGATGTAGTTTATTTTAAGCCTCACTCTGATCTCACTGATTGAAAGGAAGAGTAGGATCTTGGTCTCAATGCTCTATTATCACTAGTTTTATTCTAGCTTTCCGAGTTCAAAGATCATTCTCTTTGGCAGGAAAAAAAAAAAAAAACCCTGAAGCAAAATAAAAGTTTTATAGTTTTGCTTTCTTTTATCCACTATCATTATTCAATCCATTCTAACCACACGCAATGTCTTGATTGCCCTTTTGCTTCCAAACTTAAGTAAAGACTGTTTTGCTATCTTCAGTACCCACTACCAGTCTGACTTGGGCTTAAGTTTAAACAGTTCTGATCACTTTTTCCAAATTCTTTCCCTCTTCCCAGTCCTTCCCCATGCAATGAAAAGTTTCATAACTTTTGTTTTTCAATACTTGTTCTTGATTCTATCACGTATTTCAGCCATGCCCAACTCTTTGTAATCCCATTTGGGGCTTTTTTGACAAAGATACTGGAGTGTTTGCCACTTCCTTTTTCAGTCTATTTTATACATGAGCAAACTAAAGCAAACAAGGTCTCATCCAAGGTCACACATCTAGTAAGTAACTGAGGCCAAATATGAACTCTAGTCCTTCTGATTCCAGGCTTGGCACTCTATTCATCTCAACACCTAGATTTCCCATCACTTATCAACCCCCCCCCCTTTTTTTTTAAAAATCTGAATTATAGGGGCAACTAGATGGTGTAGTAGATAGAGCACCAGCCCTGAAGTCAGGAAGACAGGAGTTCAAATTTGATCTCACACACTTAATACTTTCTGGCTGTGTGACCCTGGGCAAGTCACTTAACCCCAATTGCCTCAGGGCAAAAAAAAATCTGAATTTGTCAATGATTCCCGTCTATCAGCCCCTTCAAGTTGTTTTCTTCCTTATTGGAATAATTTTTGTTTCTTTCTATCTTTCTTGTAGATTTTTTTAGACCAGAGGGTGCTACTTATTTATCCTCTCTGAAGTACATGCTTCTAAGTCTTTAGTTCAGGTCACTCTATGCCAGACTTTCCTTTTCTCCTCTAGCACAAATTTTAACATGGATCACTGGCCTTTTCTGAACCCTAAGGTCACAGAACTGGATTTGGAAAAAAAGCTCCCTTGGTTATTTCTACCATCTTCTGAAGAATTAAATCATTAGTTTAATATAGATTTGGAACGCAAAAGTTTTGCAAGGGTGAATATTTTAAAAATGCATATATTTTGAAAATAAAAAGCTAAAAGGAATTAAATCATTAAATCAATAATTTCTTGGTAACTCTGCTTTTATAAAAAACAGTAACTCTAGCAAGTATTTGGATAATGGATCCCATTATGCCTCCATGACAGTTTTGTGGCCAGAAATCACCTAGCTTTTCCTTTGATCCACATGATATTGCTAACTGTTCTTCTAATTCTGCCTTTGCTGGACCTCATTTTTTCCAATTAGCTTCCCTTCTTTGGTTCTAAATTTTTCCAGGGAGTATACAGTTTTTAATACACAATCCTATTCAATTTCTTCAATTACTTTTAGGGGAGGTTTAGCCTTCCAGAGCCATATGAAACCTAGAGCCATGGGCCATTCCCTGACATAAAATTCACCTCCCCAATGAGACCTCTTTCATTTTACTGGCTAAACAAAGGTGGTAGCTTGTGCGTTTCTCTCCAGGTAAATGGCAGGTGACTCACTATCTCTATTCCTACAGAGAATTATTCACCCTCCCTTTCACCCATCTCACGAGCACCCAGAAATTCCCCTCACATACCTGTACACAGGTGGTCTAGATGCTATAAGCCGAAGGGGGCCTCTTACTCTCAGTAATTCCCATGCAGTGTCATCCCAAAGAAAGCCCTCATTCTCTCACGCCCAATAACTCCCCTAGGGGATTCCCCCTTCCAATGGCTCAGATGCAGGAGGATCCTCATGCCCGCTAACTTAGATGCAGTGACCCCTCAACCCCTCGCTCTCAATGGGGGGGGGGTGCCTCATTTCTATTAAAACAGATGCGGTGATTTCCACCCCCCCCTTCCTTGTCCCGGGGAATCCCCTAACGCCAGTTGATTTCCCCTTCCCCATGACCCCGGGAAGGAGGGGAACCTCACCCCTCACCCCGGATGCTGTAACTCCAGAGCATTCCCACTCGTTCCCTGACCCTCTCCCCAGGGGGGTCCCCTTTCTCCCATGACCCTTAAACAAAGGCACTCGTTTTCCCTCCTAGCCCTCACCAACAACGGCACCCATCTTGGTGGTGACATAGGCCTTGCGGTGGCAATTTGTGCCATCGGGGACGTCCCAGTATTCCTTCACCAGCATAGACGCCATGATCACCCCCTCGTCCCGCCCCAAGGGCAGCTACTCCAAGTCCGGCGAGAAATACGCATGTGTCGACGTCAAGCGTGGGGGACAGGAAGCGAATGCTTTTAACTTTATTGAAGGCCGCGGCGCGGACACTGACAGCCTAGTAGGGGGAGGAGCCTGTGTTAAAGAAGAGGACGAAGTTGGTCTCAGGGTGGAGCATTTTACGAGGCTGCGGATTGGCTGAAGTGGGAGGAGCGTAAACGAGTGGGTGGCCTTGAATTGATCGAAGAAGATGCCTGGTGAACGCGGATTGGCTAAATTAGAGGGGCGGAATTACCTGAAATAGACTAGGTAGGCCGGGCATGGAACAGATGGATGAGCAGGGATTGGCCGGTGTTCGTGGGTAAGGATTGGCCGAGATTATAGGCGGGGCTTGTCGAGGTGGGTAGCTGTGGATTGGCTTCAACTGGTAGAGTTGTGATCAGTGATTGGTCTTCAAGAGGGAGAGGGGCGGAGTCTTTGGGTCCGGCGGCGGTTTCCGGAGAGAGTCAAGGGGCCTGGAGAGGCCATGTCGGGCCCGTCCCCTGTGCAGATCCGGGAGGCGAACGCTCATCTGGCAGCCGTGCACCGGAGGGCGGCTGAGCTGGAGGCGCGCCTCGGGGCGGCGGAGCGCACGGTGCGGGAGCAAGCGGAAAGTCTCATCCGCAAAGACGAGCAGCTGCGCGGGGCGCTCCGCGAGCTGGGCCGGGCCAAGGACCGGTGAGACCGGGGAGCCGTGGCCCGAGGGGACGGAGGGGAGGCTAGGAGAGAGGGGGTGGAGAACCGGAAAGGGGAAAGGAGGGGAACTTGGGACCTCTGGTGTTGGGGCACTGGAAACGGGAGTGATGGGGAATGAGTATTGGGGGAGTTTGGGGAAGACTAAGGGGGATTGTAGGGGTTTGGGAGTATTGGGGGAGAAGTGATAGGAGGGCTGGGAGAGGGGTCTAGAGGAATAATGGGAGGGTTGGAGAATATTAAAACTGTGGGGTCAGCAGGGGGCTTGGGGCTGTGAGGGGGACCCTGGGAGTGATGGCAGGCCGGAGGAGCCATAGGGGTGAAGGGGAAGAAGACTATAAGGGGAACTGGAGCAGTGATCAGGGACTCTGAAGGGGCTAGAGGTGGGGAAAAGGAGTCCGGGGGAAGGGAGGAGGTGGGAACCAGGGGAGGGGAGCCAGATCCGAGCAGTGCTGGGGTGATGAAAGGGTTGGTCGGAAAGGTGAGGGACTGCACTGGAAGGATGGGGAGGCACTAAGAAGACTTGAAAGATTTAGAGAAAGTGGAGGGGGTGGAATACTGAGAGGCCTGAAGGAGGCTTAGGGGAGACTGGAGGAACTAAGGGACGGAGGAAAGAAGCCAGGGGGACTAAGGAAGAATGGTCGGATCCGGGGCAAGAACTTGTGCGTTACAAGAAGCAACTGTAAGACTGCATGAGGTGCTGAAGCGCTCACCCATTGGTTAAGTGATTCTTCACTTCTTCACTAGCACGTCCTAGTGGGTAGAGGGTCTGATCCTGCCTCTGACACTACTGGCTGAGTGAGCCTCTCCTGCTCTAGTAACTCTCTGAGGCCATATTGGCAAAGGGAGTCGCCTCCCCTGAAACTTTGTTCCTCTAATGACATCATGTCTGGTCTCCTTAGCCCACCTGCAGGAGGCTGGGAGTAGCAGGACAGGCACAGGGGACAATGGCATAAGCCCAAAAGAGAGGTCTGGGCAAAGTAGCATAAGAAATCTGAGGAGGGGAAGGCTTCAAGCAAGGGAGGGGTCAAAGAAAGTTTAGTGGAGGCAGTGGTCCTTAAAGTGGTGAAGAATGGAGGTTCAATAGGTTGGACTGGGAGTGGGGGAGGGAAGCCGGGGCATAATAATATTATCAAAGTCTTGCAGACAAGAGAACTGGGAATAGGGATGGGAGTGTTCAATTTAGCTGTATCACATTGTGAAAAGGAGAAGCCTGTGATAAGGAAGAAGCTAGTAGGGGGAAGGATAGGAAGTGCTGGAACTTGACTTTCATGGGGAAATAGTTTAAAGAGGAAGAACATATAGAAGGGTATAAGATTTCTAAATTCAGAAAGAAATGAGAGGGCAAGGGGACAGTGTATGAGGAGGAGAATAAAGGAGCCATTCTTAACGGGGTAGGTAGGTCAAGAACTAGGAGGGGAAAGGGAGCAGAGGGAAATAAAGCAGAGAAGTGAAGAAGGATTATATAAATAGGGTGAAAAGAAAAGTATGGAAAAATAGGAAGGAGAAAAATATACAAGTAATTATAGCTTAGAAAGTGAATGGGATGAATTTGCCCATAGAATGGAAACTGATAGATTAAAAATTTGAATTCAGCAATATATTATTTTCAGGAAATGCTATAAAAATGAGATATACACAATGAAGGTCAAAAGTAGAATTCATTACATATAAAAAAAGCAAGGATAGTAATCATGATTTCAGACAAATTTAAAGCTAAAATAGATTTAATCAAAAAAGGAAAAAAATAGGGAAACTATACTTTGTGTCAGCAACATTATTTAATATTGTTTAAAATTTTTAAATAACTAGACATTTAAAATAACTAGACAATATAAAATACCTGAGAGTATACCCGCCCAAACATACAGGAGCTATAAGAATATAAACATAAAACACTTTTTTATACAAATAAATTTAGATCTAAATAATTGAAGTAATATTTATTTTTCATGGGTATGTAAAACCAATATAATAAAAAAGGCTCTTTTACCTAAGAAGTCTTTTTATTTAATGCCTTCCCAATTAAATTACTAAAAATTATCTTACTGAGTTAGAAAACAATGATAACATAATTCATTGAGAAGAACAAAAAGTCAGGAACTTCAAAAAAACCAGAGGAAAAACAGTGTAAAGGAAGCAGATTCAGTAGTACCCGACCTTAAACCATATTACAAAGTGAGAGCATTGTTGAAATGTAAAATGAATAATTTTGCTTATTTTAAATTGAAATTTCCTTGTATAAATGAAATCCATGCAGCCAAGAATAGAAGGAATGTAGAAAATTGGGGGAGGGGAGGAGAGAACTTTCATAGACAATCTCTCAGATAGAATGTGATTGGTTAGGGTAGAAAATGAGTTGGTTGATTTAGAAAAACATGAAAAGCCTTGGACTTATGAAGGAAGATGTTATCTACCTTCAGAGACACAGATGATAGGATGAAATAAACATAATACAATCTTATATGTATGTATATATATGTGCAAGACTGGATATATGCCTATGTGTGTGTGTATATAGCTTGACTTAATTGTAGGCTTCTTTGGGGAGGGGGAAAAGAAGGAATAAAAAGTGCACCAAGAACAAAAGAAAACCAACAAGGAAGCAAAAAGAAAAAAGCTGGGCAGCTTTGAAAACAACCTGTAATATTTATTATATAGATCTTCTTGAAATAGAAATTTATTGCTTTCTATTGAGGCCTCTCTTATGGTCTGCTGTATACGTGGCAATGTTTTTTATTTTCTTATTTTGTACTTAAGTTTGAAATAAATTTTGAAATTTGGAAAAAAAAAAAGTCCAGTGAGGTAAAGTTGAAAAAGTTGATAGGATCAAGATAGAGAGAGTCTCAAATGCAAGGATATAATATTTATGCTTTTATTCAATGTGCATTTATTAAGATACAAAGGGGAGGGAGCACCTGAAGGTATTTCTTAAAAAACAAAAGATAAAGTTTTAAGAAGCTCATTCAAACAGTAATCCATAAAGGATGACTTGGAGAGAGAAGTGAACCCTATGGAGGCCAGTTAGAGTAGAAGGCTATTCTTCTAGTCTAGAACAGAGCTGTCAGAAGCATGGTCCGGTGACTACATTGAGTCACAGACTAGGGGGAGCCCTAGATGCCCTGGATTGTTCTTGATTTGAGGGGACCCTCATTTTCATAACCCTAGGGATATGTTTCACCAGGACAGGTTGTTTTCTAACCAGGATTTGTTGGGAGGACATAAAGCAGCATGTGAGTAGTCTCCAGTATCAGAAGAACAGTTGTGGAGTAACAAGAAAAGTGCTGGACTTGGGTCCAAGCCCTGGATCTTTCACTTATTAGCTCTGTGACTTTGGCCAAGTGATTGCATGTCAGCTTCTGTTCCCTCATCTGTAAAATGGAGAGGCTACTTGTGTCACCTGTCTCACAGAGTTACTCCTAGGAAGGCACTTTGCAAACCTTAAATCGGTAGAGAAATGTGAGTTGTACCATTTCCACTGGGTAAACGAGGGCGGGGGAGGGTTCCCAGTGGAATGGGATGAATTGTAACCTGCTTGAAAGCGTGCAGAGTCCTCATATACATTTTTTGATGGGAAAATTTGCAGGTTCAGCATCTAGCTTCTCTCCTTTGAACATGGATGTCTTCTAGGATTTTATCCTGGGTCCTCATTTCTCCTTTTCGTTCTCCTTAGTGATTGCATCCACTCAGTCCAGTTATCTCCGTGCAGGTAGATGAGCCTTAGAGTTATATATCTAGTTCTAATTGGTCCTGAGTCAGCACTATATGTTTCTGCCTCTGGACATACTTTCCAGATCCCTTACTCACCATGTCCAAAACAAAACTTGTAGTCTTGCCTCTGACCGCACCTTCCTCCAACCTCTCTCTTTTTATTGAAGGTGTCTCTCAGCTAACTGAGTCACCTTTGGCACTTCCTCACCACTTTCTATTTATAAAATCTGTCCTATCATTTCTGCCTCCATCACATTTCTCACATGGCTTCTCTATACTTACGCAACCAGAACCCTAGTTTGGGCCCGCATCATCTCTCACTTACACTAGGAAGGGAGGAAATAAGCATTCATTCACCTTAAGTGCCAGTGTCAGGCACTATATAAATAGCTCATTTGATCCTCTCAATAATCTGTGGGTGAGGAGCCATTTGACAGTTGAGGAAAAAGGGATAGGTAGGGAAGGGTTAATCAGCTCCCTGGCTGAGTAAGTGGCTGAGGCTAGGTTTGAACTTTTGCCATCCTGACTTCTCATTATTCTGTCTGCTTCCAGCCTCTTTTTTCTCCAGGTCATCTTGCACCCAGCTGCTGAAGTGATATTCCCGAGTCACAAGTCTGACCATGAAGATCAGTCCCTTGTGATGTTCAGTGACTCTATTGCTTTTGGGAAAAAATAGTTTCCTCATTTCACACCAAAAGCCCTTCGCTTCCCACCTACCATTTCAGACCTGTTTCTCACTATTTACTTTCACATGCTTTACCTTCAGGCCATATGCCAAATACTAGGTCCCACCTCTGTGCCTTTGCATCCTATGGGCCGCCCATCCTCCTACATGTCCTTTAGGGCTTAATAAGCTAAGTCAGCTTTCCTGTTCCCTCCTCCCGTGGTTGGTACTTTCCCCTCTAGGGACCTTGCATTTACTTCTTTGGGGGGTAGAATGTAAGCTCCCAGAGGGCAGGAAAGGTGCATGCTGCAGTATCTGACACAGGGTAGAATCTTAATAGATGCTTGTTGAATTGATTGAAACCAAAAGTTACTGTTTTTTTTTCTTCCTGGTATGTGTCCCTACTCCTGCAAAGAGAGATCGCAGATCTTCAGGAAAAGCTCTTTTCTTCAGAGGGGACTGTCCAGAAGCTCCTGACTGTGATTCAGGAGAAAGACGCCCTGATCGTGCAGCTGAAGCACCGCAGTGAGCTCTTGCACAAAATCTGCCAGCGCCGGCCCCTGCTGGACAGCCTGTTGGCCTACATGGCTGAAGGGGAGCAACTGGGCCCTTTGGCCAGGTCAGGGTCCCCGAGTGCCAGCAGTTCCCCACTCCCTGATGGGACACCCAGGACTGGTGGGCCCTCCTGCCCACTCTCCAACAGCCAGGCCTTCTCTCTCAGTGAAGATGATGTAGATGACAAGGATTTGGACCAGACTATGTTTGGAACCACAGTGTGAGCTCTCCTGTCTGGTAGCCTCTCCCTTCCTCCAGAGGCTTCTTTCCAGGCCTTCTCCTTGTGGTGTTAGCCATGAAAACCTGGGGTGATCAGAATCCTTCCGGGCATCCCCCAGAGCAGCAATTCTGGGTCTGTTCCTAGCCCTGCACCATTGAGACAGGGGTCCTTGTAAACCCACCTGTCTTTCAGGAGAGGAGCCGTGGGTACAAGGACTCTAGATTCAGGGACATGGTTTCTTCCTTTACCCCCAATTTCTTCTCCTCTTAAAAAGATTTCTCTCTGCAGGATCTTCAACTCAGGATGAACATAAGCTTGCATCTCATCGAGGGAGACAGTGTCTTAGAGAAAAGTTTAAAAGAAAAACACGGGGCAATTTCTCTAAATTTCCATTTGGGTTTGGAAGCCGGGTCCTATTTGATAGTAGAAGGATTTCTGGGTACAACAATGCAGCGAGATTATTGATAGGGAACCTGAGTTCTTTGGGGAACTGAGTCTCCAGGCAAAAGTAACACCGTCCTGGAGAAACCTCAGACTTGGAAAAGGGAAAATCAGCATGTAATTGGGAAGGGTAGATCGATTGGCCTTTCTGAAAATCAACGTTATTGCAGGTCATCGAGACTTTAAAAAACCCAGTAAAACCTGTGTCTCTTTTCCTACCCCATTCCTTCTGCTAGCTTCCTGTTTCTGTTAGCAGCCTCGAAGTGATCCATATTTTGAGAACAGTGCCATCCCTAGAGGTAGCGGAGGAATTCCTCGAGGAATTAGAATTATTCTTATTTTGAATAATACAGTAGTGATCTAGAACACAAAGGTTTGTTCATTTAATATGTAGCCTGTGTTCTAAGCCACTCAACTTTTGTATCAGCTTTAATACGTTTAAGTGTATTTTAAAATGCTTTTTCAAATTCTACATTTTTTTATTTTTTAAAAATTCAAGGGGGAGTTGATTTCCCAAGTTGTCCAACTATCCTTCATTCAGATCATATGGCTGGAAGGTTTAGCCAGGGCTTGTACTTTTCTACCTACTAATGTTGAGCCAACCAGTTTCCACAAGGCCTGTTACAGGGGAAACTACGGGGTTAAAAAAACAGTGGTTTCCATGCTCTGGTGAATAATTCTGATGTGAGGTGATACTCAGTGGGGCTGAATTCCAGCCTAAAAGAAGAATTCGAACCTTCATTTGAAGTCTATGGTACCAGGGTTTGACCTGGACATCTCTTTAGAAGAGCTCAGATTATGGGAATACAGACTGGGTGGCAGCTCTATGTAGCCAACTAGAAATCCTTTTTTATATCTAATAGATGTCTATATTTTACATGTCTGTTTTCTATGGGAGTCATTCTCAAGCTGAGCAATTAAATGGGAAGTTCACCATTTGAGGATAAATATTTCACTTTTTTTATAAAAGCAAATAAAAGAACATTTTGCCACTTCATTTCCCTAATTCTCTGATTGAATCCCACAGGGTCTCCTCACATCTGCCCTGGCTTTGCCCACAACAGACTTGGGGAGGTTCACATTGGGCTGTCAGGGGTCGGTTAACTAACTCAGGAAATTCCATCATCCAACACGTGGGTGGGTGGGTGGGTGAATGGAAGGAAAAGCCCATGCATGCTGTCTCTGTCTCCACGTGTCCTGCACAGGGTTCTGTCTGTTGTACTAGTGGGTAGCAAGGCTTCATTTTGGAACTGGAAGAGACCTTAGAGATCACCTAGTGTTACCCTTCTATTAGATACAGAAAGAAGTGGGTCTAAAGCCGCACAGCTAGCAAGGGATGAGCAAGAACTTGAACCCATGGAGCCTGCCTGCCTGCCTGCCTTCCTGCCTCAAGTCCAGTGTTTCTCCTGGGACGGTTTCTCAGTGGTCCGATCTCTTCCTACCCCACCCAACCTGCCTTTGTGAAGGGTGCTGTGACAGTGCCTTTGTAACTAACAATACTAGCTCTGTAAGAGAAGAATGTCCCTATTTTCTACTCTAGAAGAATGGGAGGGAGGTGGGGACGGCTAATTTTGTTCAGGTTTTCAGTGCCTGCTCTCTGGCACTTGCAACAAAGGGAGGCAGGACTCTTGAGAATAAACCAAAGGCGATGACTCCCTTGCCGTGAATGGGGAGAGAGCAGGTATGGGATATGGACCTGGGCTATCCTATTTCTCTTGTCAGCTGGGCGCAGGGCCCAAAGTGGGAGCCAATGCTCAAACATTTCATCCTCAACTTGCCTAAGTCCCTGGTGAGAAGGGGGATGGAGAGGGATCTGGGCTAACTTGTTAATGGGTGGGATGCCAGGATAGGGAGGGGACCTGTTTAGCCCAGAAAACTGTCCTCAATCTCCCCTTGCCTCCTTGGGGGATTCAGAAACCTGGACAATTACTGACATGCTTGTTATTTCAGTGCCATTGTCCAGCCTTTCTTTAATAGTTTGGGAAATGAAGTCCAGTTCTAATAGCCATTATAGCAGTGGTAGTCCTCAGAGAGCCAAGAATCAGACCCAGATACTTCTGACTCTACATTCAGCATTCTTTTCACTAAATCATATTTCAATTGACTGAATCCTAAGCACCAAGAGGAGGATGGCGGCCACCACACACACTTTCTCTCTCTTCTTGGTCTCATAATCATAACCACTTGCCTGCAATCACAAGATATCTATCCTTTGCCCCTTTGGATTGAGGGTTCCGATTGCAATGGCTCAGAGTCTGAGAGAAATTCAGACCCCACAGGGAGCTTTTAAAGAGGATTTCGGCAAATGTCCCCATTTTACAGATGAGCAAACAGATCCAAGGAACAGAAATCTTTTCTAGATCAGGCAGTTCAGGAAGTTCCTACATCTAATTTGGGACTCAAATCTAGGTCTCTTAATTCCTCTCTCTCTCTCCCAGGCTATCCCTACCTGGTACTGAAGCACTGAGCACAAGGCAAGCCAAATAAATGATGTGACTTCTTCAGAGAAAAGGCAGGGCTGCCGATGGCATTTTTGCAGGGGTCTGGACTGTGGTCATGTTGTGCTTCCTAGAACCTGGGGTCAATGGTATCTGGCCCACTACAGAGGCCAGTCCCCATTGATGGCCTCAGGGCCTCAGTGCCAAGATCCCTGTAAGATCTGAAAGGATATGGGGGGAGGGGGTTCTCAAACTATGGCCCACAGGCCAAATGCAGCAATTAAGGACGTTTATCCCCCTCACCCAGGGCTATGAAGTTTATTTAAAGGCCCACAAAACAAAGTTTTTGTTTTTACTATAGTCCGGCCCTCCAACTGTCTGAGGGACAGTGACCTGGTCCCCTATTTAAAAAGTTTGAGGACCCCTGAATTTAGTCAGATTCAACTGTTTATCATCCCAAGAGTAGTAGGCTTGGGGGTTGCTGACTCTAGGCAGTGAAAGGGTTACAGCTGGGAGGGTTATAACTCCTCCCAGTCCCAGTAGACACTTGGTCCCTTAGCAACGTGCACTGCCAGGACGCTGACTTCTGGAGCTGGGGCAGAACTCCCTAGAAGCCCAGAGGAAACATCTAGACCAGCATAATCTCTGAAGAAACGCCGCAGGTGAGTGGGAGTTCTGGGCGGGGAGGGGAGAGCGCAGGGCAAGGGGAGCAACTTTGTCCACTACTTGACCAAAGGGCGGATCAGAGTTTGCATTTCTTGGAATTCTCAGCTTTTTATAAGCGGTTCTTTGTATTGCCCTCGTAGGGCAGCCCGCCCCTTCTCAGGAGTCCTGGCACTTACCCAGGCTCTCTGAGATCCAACTCAATACACTTAAAGGAAGGATGCCTGGGACTGAGGTCATCCATTCTGCCCCTCCCAGCCTAGCCGGATCCCAAGCAGTAAGCTTTGCACTCTCAGGTTACAAAGAGATAGGCCCAGAAAGCATTTGTCTCCCGGGATTACAGGTGCGGAAACGGGGTAAGGACTAGGGTTGGAGGGACTGAAGGGAGGATGACTGTTTCCCTGGTTTACAAGGTTATGTTTAAAATCCCAAGCTCTGAAAGAGGCAAGGGAAGGCTGAATTACAGAATGATATTATGACAACAGGAAGTGGTATGGGGGGGAGGGTGTAGTGTGAGGGGCCCCACTCCATCCACAGGGGTCAGTGTTTCTTGCAGTTCACAAACTATGGAGGCCACCAATGCCATCGAGAAACTTCGAGTCAAGTGCCTGGAGCGGGGGGCATCTGGTATCAAAGGCCTGGCAAGGTAAACCCCCCCCCCCAACCCCGAAGCTTCTGGTTTAGGTCCCTTCTGCCCAGCAGCCAGCTACCTCCCTCTCCATTTCCCAACCTATCAGATTTTTTCGCCGACTGGATGCCAACAGCAGTCGAGCCTTAGATGCAGAAGAGCTGCATCGGGGGCTGGAAGAGCTGGGGCTGGCCCTGGAAGCTGGTGAGGTTGAGCACATCTGCAAGTACTGGGACCGAGATGACAGTGGGACCTTAGACCTGGAGGAGTTTCTGCGTGCCTTACGGGTAAGAATTCTCATTCCCCTTAGAAAGAGCCCTTGAAAGGGTGCGCATCCGCAGCCTGGTGAGCCAGCCAACTGCAGACTCTGTAACAGGCATCTATTGTGCCTATCGGGCCAAGCGAGCACTGGGCTCAGCTCAGAAAGTCCCTGCTCTCAAGGGGCTTCCGTTCTATTAAGGAAAACATCCACAGAAGTCGGTACAAAGCCTGTACACATTAGATGCCTGGTCATTTGGGTGGGCTGGGGAACATCACTAACAGCAGGAAAGGCACGGAGAGGTGACCTTGAAACTAAGGTTTGCAGAGAAGGAAACCACCAGTCCTTCTGGGAGGAGGAGGTGAAGAGGGAGCACCTTCCCAGAATGGAGCTTAGCCCACAGAAAGGCATGGAGATGGAATGCTATGAGGAATGGCATATTGGCAGGCGTGGCTTTGGGGAGGACGGGAAGGAGAGGAATGTGAAATAGGAAAGGAAGGTCGGTCCAAGTTGTGAAATGCTTTAAATGCTAAGCAGAGGAATCAGTGTTTTACCCTGACAGCAATAAGGGACTTGACTGACGCTATTTAAGGATGGGAAGGCCCTAGATCCGGCATCTGTGAGAAAGCAGGCAGCTAACAAACATTGCTGATGTATGGGAGAGGTTTGAATCAGAGGAAAGGGGCAGGTGCAAACTGAGGGAGATTGTCTCTGAGGTTGAGACCTGAAAGAACAGTGTCACCCTGAACAGAAGTAGAGAAATTTAGGATGGAATTGAAGGGGAAAATGGGATATGCTTGGGACATGCGGATTTGGAGGTGCCTATGGGTCATCCAGATACATCTAATGGGCCAAGTACATCTTTATGTAGGAGTAGAGGATGCCATTCTGTCTTTTATGGGGGATTCAACCCCAAAGGGGCTTTTCCCCTCACCAATACTTGGACATTCCCCCTCCCCACCTTCCCCCAGTCCTTTACATAAAAAAATGACACACATGGAAGGAAAGTAGTTTGCCCAGATCAAAGAGGTAAAGAAAGGCCTAATACCAGATCTCACATCATTCCATCATGGACCATCTTCTACATATACCTACAAGTTCCCAGGCAATAACAGATCTTTCTACAAGTTCTGGCTTCCCCTCCCACTGGGATGAAATCTTCAATTAACATGCTCTTTTCCCTCACCCCCAGCCACCCATGTCTCAGGCACGGAAGGATGTCATTGCGGCTGCCTTCGCCAAGTTGGACAGAAGTGGAGATGGCATAGTGACTGTGGATGACCTTCGGGGTGTCTACAGTGGCCGAGAAAACCCCAAATTTCAGAGTGGCGAGTGGACAGAAGATGATGTATTCCGGCATTTCTTGGACAACTTTGATGCTGGTGATAAGGATGGACAGGTAGCCCCTTGGCTTCATGAACATATGCTTAGTTCATCATCAAGTTTCTCTGATCCCTAAGAGTTAGAAGATGATCATCTAGTCCAGGGATTTTCCACCTGGGGTTAGGACTTTTTGTTATTCTTGAATTCTGAAAGCTGTATTTCAACACAACTGGTTTCCTTTGTAATCCTATGTAATTTTATTGTTTTTATTCATTTAAAAACATTTTTCTGAGGGGTCCCTAGGCTTCACCAAGCTGCCAAGGGGATCCATCACGCAAAAAAAAAAAAAAAAAGTTTAAGATGCCCCAATTCTATTCCAACTCCCTCTTTTTACAAAGAGGATTTATTCAAGGGTGTGCAGCTAGTAAGCAGGGCCAGGATTCCAAACCAGTCTTCCTGACCCCAAAGCCAGTGCTCTTTTCATCACACTGCATGGCCTTGATTCTTGATACCTGGAACACCTTCCCCTTCCCCACTAAAGGGAACACAGCAGGGCACGGAGATGGGCAAGAAACAGGTCAGGCTAGGGATGGCAGACTCCTTCTGTTCCCCTGCAGGTCACTGCGGCAGAGTTCCTGGATTATTACAGTGGTGTGAGTGCTTCTGTGGACACAGATGAAGAGTTTGTGGCTATGATGACCAGTGCCTGGCAACTGTGACCAACGCTTCTCAGAACCCAAGGGAAGGAACCAGAGAGCCAGCCCTAGATTAGAATAACGCCCTCCTCCCCTTCCCTCTCTCACCCCAAGTCAGTTCATCTTTTTCTGCCTCAACTAAACCACCTCTGCCCTCGGCCAACTGCTTGATAGGATATTTGGGAAAGCTTCAGTATCACTGAATTTCGAGTCAGAGGAAATGGATTCAAATCCTGACTCTATCTCCTTTTGACCCACTTAACTGTGGGTTAAGTCCCTTCCCTTCCTTCTCTAGGCTTCATCTTTTCTTCCTTTTTCAAATGTGGGAGTTCAGAAGGGAGAATGAAACTAAGAGACCATCTAGTCCAGGCCCTTCATCCCACAATGAAGGGACTGAAATGTGGTGGCCATTCCGACCTTCACCACCACAGGGCTTCTCTAAGGCCTCTTCCTCCTCTAAAGTCTAGTGCTCCTAAAGGTACTCAAGTAGATGGGATGGGCTAGAGGCTGCTCCTTTCTCAATTTGCCCCAAGAATGTTATCACTAGTTCCATGAGGGCTTCCCTCTCTTGTGCTTCTCTCTTCAGGATCCTAAGCGTGCATGAGATACCCATCTAACCCTCCTCTCCAGACCCATTGCTTGTCACTGGCCCCCACCTCACCAGGAGGAAGACGTGGGCTGTGACCCTTTAGACAGTTTGGCTAATTTATTCTGGGAAACTCTACCCTCCCCCTCTCTAAATCTGCCCTCCTGTACCTTTGCTTTTCAAATGAAATCCATGCTCTCTGATAGCCTCTCACTTTGTTGCCTTGTCATTCATTATTAATAAGATGGGAGGCAGGGACTATGGGTAGGGAAAGTATATGAACCTATCTTCAAGTATTTGGAGAGGTGTTCTAGGAAAGAGGTAAAATTGGCTTTGTTTGGTCGCAAAGGACACAACTAGGTGTAACAACAAACAGAAGGTAAAGGAAGGCAGCTCTCAGCTTGATAAAAATAAAAAATTCCTCATACCGGTGGTTCCAAAGTAGAATGCCTTCTCCGATTCTCCCATGCTAATTTTAAGCAGATATCTGGTTAGAGACATTGGTGGGGGTACAGAAGGGGAATTCCTGCTTAGACATGAATTCGATAAAATGAATTCCTTTCTTGTTCTGGAGTTGAGATATGGCATCCTCCCCCTCTGGCTCCCACCTCTCTACCACATTCACAGGAAGCTGGGGAAGTAGGGTAAAGAGCATAGGAGATGGAAAATGGGTTGGAATCCCTTATCGTCTATCACCACCTTTATGATCACGGACAAGACACTGTAACCTTTATTCGTTTTCTCCATCTTTAATGAGAGAGGGCCTATGGTTCTGACTCTGCTCAAAGATACTTGTTAGGAGTGCTTGGCAAGGGTGTTGGATGGAAAGGAGAGCTGTCATCTTAAGATACTAAAAGACACTAATAAAAAGAGAGAAAGATGTTCAGCATTTACCCTGCTCAGGTAGAAGCTTGGGGAGGGGTCCAGGAAAGAGCACCACTTGAACAATGACAAGACTTTGAATGTCCAGTCCTAGTTCTGTTTTTTACTGGCTGTGTGAAGCCTGAGGTACACAGAGGGAAAAACCTTCTCTCCGGAGTTGAGGAACAGGGCTCAGATGCACTGCACAGGTACCTCTGGCTAAGTGAGGTGTGACCTCCCTGGTGTTCAGTTAGCTCTTCTCCAAAATGAAAGGCGTGGCCTAGTTGGCACTTCGGACTTCTTCTGGCTCTGTGACTAGGGCTGCTAAGTCACAATCTCTTGGGAGCTACTTTTCCTCAGATTAAGATGCACCTGAACTCAATCAACCCTGAGGGCTTTTCCAAATCTAAATTCTAGGATTGTGCCAAGTAAGAAGGTAAACCTATATTTGCTGGGAGGGAAAAACTCTATAGACACTCTACTTGAACTAGGCAAGGCTGTCAGGTTACCCAGACCCTCCTGAGAGGGAGCACTGAGAGATGAGGAATGGCTGAGGGATCAGGATTTAAAAGGCAGCATAATCTTTCTGCTAAGAGGAATTTCTATTGCTCAGCGGTCTCTGATTCTGGATCAACAGGTAGAAGAGAGATGGCCCTGCTTTTGTGAAGGCTTTTAGTTCAAGAATGATGATCATTCCCTGAATAGTCCAAGAAACAGTGTCAGAGCCGAAAGGGATCCCCTTCCTGCATTTCACTTTATAGAGGAGGAGATAGAGGTAGGAAGTGACAGTCAGATTTCAGGCCAAGCATGATTCAAAGTTGAAAGTTTTCCTCCTACCTGGGGAAGAGTGAGCACAACAGAAGAGCCAAACTCTAGCCTTGGAAGACTGAAAAGAGCAGAGGAGAGACTGGGAATCAATGACCAGGTTATTCCCGGCCCATCTGCCCTGGAGCAAGCTCTTTTCTGGGCCTTGATGCCCTTCATTTTGCAGACTCAAGACTGTTAAAAGAGATGGAAATTGATCTTGTCTGCTCTCTTCGTTTTGTTGTTGAATAGTATCTGCAAAGTCGAGAATCCCTAGCAAGGTCTCTGAACCAGCTGAGAATGCTAGTTCACCTTCCCTCAGAAAAAATGACCTCTAATCTTGTGTGGCAAAGAGCACAAGGCAGCAGACCCCAGTTTTTGTTAAAAGTTTTAATGTAATTCCCAAATACATTTCATATGACAATCTTACATAAATCTTCCAAAACACATGGGCATTATCTGGTTTTACCTGTCACTAGTTTTCTAAGGCTGAAAGCAGGAAGTGTAATAAAGTTTAGCTCTGGCCTATGTCTCTCATTGGATGGGGCTTCAAGATAATTCTGGGTCAAATTCGCAAAAAGTTTCTTGTATGAGCAAAAGCAGAATCTGTCCCTCTTTGCTGTGCAGAAAGAACTCTGCAAGGCCTTCACACAAAGCTGCCCTTTCCAACTTAGCAGCTGACAATTCTGAAGAATGACCCCAACAGTGGGTGAGATCTGTGTGGGAGTACAGCTGGATCTTTCCAACACGACCCAAGACTTGCTGGTCCCATCTTCTCTCTGGGTTTTGGCCAAATCAGTGTGAGACCATCTGGGTTGGGGAGGGTGAGGAAACAGCACCAAGCTCACCTGCAGAGCCTGAGGACTCTGGATCTGTGAGTTTTGTCATCCAAGAGGGACTTTAACTAAGTTGAAAATGTGTTTAAATGTCCTGATATCAAGGCAGCACTGGGAGACATAAGGGGAGGAAAGAAGTCCAGAAGATAATGACAAAGTTATTTTGTCAGCAGCCCAGGTCTGATGGCACCGCTGGGATGTTAACCCTCCCAGAGAAACTGCTAATAATAGTCCCAGGATGAAAGTAGTCAAAAGCAAAAGAAATTCCTAGATGGAAAGGATTTCACTTCCCACTACCATGGGAAGGACCAGGAAGAGTGTCCTATTTGTGGTGGACACCAAGAGCTCAAGTCAAATCCAGTTGTGTTAAAAGGAATCACAGATTTACTTATGTAACTATCTCTAAACTCTAGAGATAAATCAGGGTTATGTCCTGAAAGCCAAACTCTTTCTCGATACTGGTCAATGGGGTAGCTGTTCTCTCCCTGACACAGTGGACATAGGGTTGGGGATTACACTATGGCTGGAAGGACACGTGAACCTGATATGGCATGGGGTGAAGTGAACAAGCCAGGGATGAGCAATTCCTCACCCTTTAACCTGCCCATATCGGAAGACTAAGCTGGAGAAACAGTCCCTTTTCCCTCTGGTTGGTGAGGTGGGAGGGAGCCCCACCTCTTTAGCGTCCTAACCTCAGCTGCTCTCACGGTGGTGTGTTCATGCAAATAGGAATTATCAGGGAAAAGAAGGAATCATTGTATCAAAATATCAAAGGAAGGGGAGAAAAAAAAATTCAAACAACTCCAAAGACCTAGCTCCATGACTGGCTCCACTGGTGCAAAGACCCATTATTTTCAGGAGTGACTAACTTGGGAGTTAGTTTTGGGGAGGCTAACAGATGTTCCCCACTAGCTGTTGTTACTGGGTCACCGAGGGGCATCTATCTGTGAGCTTGCACCTGGCCAGAATAAAACTGACTAAGCAAATGGTATATAACACCTATTATATAGAGTGGCTTAGCTCTCCCTTAAATAGTAACAGAAAAGTACAAAACAATAGAGCTTCGCTTTCTCAACACACAAGAGCATCTTATTAAAAACTAAAAAAAAAAAAAAAAAATCAATACCAACCAAAAAAAAAAAAAAAAGAAACCTTTAAAAAAAAAGGATCAGCACAATAGAAACCCCCCCAAAACAATATTGGACACAGGAGAAGAAGGAGGAGTTAGTGAAACACCCACTGGGCCCTTCAATGCTGCCTGGGGGCTTGGACCTGGGCAACAGGGGCCAGTGGAAAAAAGAATGGGGCCCTGAGCCAGGCCAGACTGCCCTTGTGGTGAAATGGACAAGATGGAAAATACTCAGCCTGTCCATTCTCCAAGGAGCCCAAACCTGGGAGGTGGAGCAGATTGAGGGTGATGATTTAAGGGAACAGAAATTTCTCGGTGTTGCTTCCCTGCAGTTGGACAGGGGCTCCAAGAGTCAGATGGTAACAAGGGGAGGAGGACAGACAGACCCAAGAGCTATGGCTAAAGCCCTGGGGGGGGGCGGGGCTGCAAAATGAGTTTCCAGAGGCCGGTGCCATATGAGCTACTGAAGAAACAGAATCCTCAGGTCCCAAGGAGGGGTTGTGTGTGACAAGTCAATGTGCCATTTCAATGAAAAGAGGGGAAAGGAAGGTTATTTTTCTGCTCATCAATATGATGAGCTTTCATGTCCCAAACCACATTCAGGCAGTTTTCTGAGTCTGCTTTGTGTGGAATCTACTGATCCAGACCAAAGAAACGAACAAACAGAACAGGGATGCATGGTTCCTAAGTCCTGGAGCCGCCAACACTGCCTGGAACGATCGCGGCGCCTGCCGGGGGAAGGGGGGAGAGTGGACAAGCAGCAGCCTTGCAAGCAGATGAGCTTCCAGCTGCTATGTGCTCCCGACTGTCTGCCCATCCCCTTCATCACCGGTGCCTGAAAACAAAGCACAGGGAGGCACCTCACTCACCCTCCAAGAACAAAGTCCCACAAGTCCCTTCCCATAGGTTATTTGAGAGTAGAACCGGGACAAGGACCCATTCGCCTCAGAGCAAAAAGCCTCCGGGAATTTTTTTTTTTTAAATCATATCCATATTTAGCTATCTTTTTAGGGACTCCATCTTGTATTTGGGAAAGAAGCCGGTCACTGCAGATCTAAACAGCAGCTCCCTCTGGGTCAAAAAATCCTGGGGACTGGAGCTAAATATGCATAATTAAGGGCTTTGGCAATTTTAATGGAGCTATATAAATGTCAGTTATTCATATCATTATGAAGACATTCACAAATGACTGATTAGTAATGAACTAGTTATTAGGGATGTCTGGCAATGATTCTAATTAAAATGCTTATGTCTGAGAAGGGGGAGAGTGAGGGATAGAGAACAGGAGTGAGAAACTAATCCATTCAGCATGGGGGTTAGCTCTTAGAATGTGGTATGACAGGAAGAAAAGGACAGGAGAATAAAAATTGAGTAAAGACAAGTATCTACAAGTTGCTGACATTCAACTTCACTGCCAGGGATCAGCTTTGACCTGTTTCTACCTCTCCCAATAGGTTACACCAGATTACTAGAGTGGTCCTGGACATAAAAACACTTGAAGAGACCTTGCACTAGACTTATGAATGCCAAGAGGACAGGGACACAGTCCCAGCTACATACACTTAAGGCTTCCATCAGTGCACAGCACAGGGTACTATGGTCTCTTCTCAATCTTCTTTCTTCTTAGTCTCTCTGCAACTTTTCACATTGTCCATCACACTTCTCTCTAGGTTTTCATAACCCTGTTCTCTCCTGGTTCTCCTACTGTATTATCATTCCTTTTCAGTCTCATTTGGTGGGTATACATCTCATTAACTGAAGGTATTCCCCAAGGCTCTGGCCTAGGTCCCCTTTTTTCTCCCACTACATTATCGTGCTTAGTGATCTCATTGGCTCTCTTGGATTCAACTAATACCTCTATGCATGATTCCAGACTCTTAGGCTCACAGTTCCAGTTAGATAATAACTCATAGATATTTTAAACTCAACATGGCCAAAACTGAAATCATTATCTCTCCCCCCCAACCCCAAACCCACTTCTCTTCTGAGTGTCCCTACTGCTCTACAGGGTACCATCTTCCTGATCACCTCGATTCAGGACTCAGGTGTCATTCTCAGTCCCTCACTCTTACTACACCATGCCCTTCCCATCCTCTTTCTTGCCAAGTCCTGTCCTTGACACTGTTGCAACATTTTTCCTGTCTCTATCACCCCTCTGAAACCAGCACAAGCCCTCATTACCTTAAGCCTCAATTATTACTTTTAATATTTCAGTTCATTTTTCTGTCTCTATGGTCTCATCCCAGGCTATCCTCCACTTAGTTGCCAAAATGATCTTCCCAAAGCATGATTCTTATCATGTTACCACCATATCTCTCTCTCACAAATCTATCTTACTGGCTCCCTATTACTATTTCCAGATTCAAACTTAAAATCTGCCATCTGGCTTTTAAATCTCTTCATGATTTGTCCCTTTTATAACTTTCTGTTTTACATTTTCCTCTCTCCATCTCTTCTACTGGGCAGTGACAGTGCTTCCCTGTTATTCCCTGAACATGACTACCATCTCCCAGCTGTCCCCCTCCATGGCTGCTGCTCCGGTGTTCCTTGTCTTCCTCAGCTAAAATACTCCAAGAGGCCCTTTCCAGTCCCCATTGTCAATGGCTTCCCTATGAGACACTTGCATCTGCACTTGTACATCTGCACTCTCTGATCTTGGAGTATTAACTCAGTCACAGTCAGGATGGCCTGGGGCCAGAGTCCTCACCCCCTCCGGTGGATGCAGAAGGAGCCAGAACATCATCATCGCTGTCCTCCTCATTTGACTGTGTCACTTCAGGCTCTGGAGCTGGGATCTTGGTCTCCTGTTCTTGCTCTATCCTGCTGCGCAATGCTAAGATCCGGTGATGCAGTGCTGCATACAGCTGCCCAGTATCTTTGGAGCTGGCCTGGAAAGGCAAAAGGTAATTGCAGAAAGAGAAAAGATTAGGACTAGAGGGCAAGGGGGAGGGGGACAAAAGATCCAGGTTCAGGTGCCGTTACAAACTTTTCTTTCTGTTTCAGCAATATTATAAAGTTTAAAGAAACTAAAACCACGCTGACATGTAAGAGGCTGCAAAGACTGAGGGGCCAGTAATGTGTTTGAAAAAAAAGATAAATGACCAGTCCAGGGAAGGAATCAAAGTTTATCTTCCTAGGAAAAAGGAAATAAATGCAGATGTGAAAAAAAAAAACCTGGATTCAGCCAAACCTGCCAAATAAAAACCAGCCAAGTTACCTTCCCTGTTTGGATCTCTACTTCTTTATATATAAAAGAAGGCAGTCCTTTCTGGCTCTAAACCCAAAGATTCCAATCACCTAAAGGCTTTGCTCACTACAAGAGTCCCTGACTTACTGAGTCTGGACAGTGAATGCTCCTCCATCTCCACTCTACTTGCTAGCAAGAGCTAAGGAAATGTGAAAGCTCACTCTACTTAGCCCCAGCTGTCCAAGACATCCTCCAGTGCTACCAAAAGCACTGTCCATCTTAGGAATGCCTCATGTAATTACTCATTCTTATTTCCCCTTGTAGTAAATGAAGATTCTTCTGCTTAGTTTATAAGGGCTTCAGAAAGGTGTCCTATATTCATTTTCTAATTTGCTCCCCAGCCAGCCCTCTTCTACTTTGGTCAGGCTGGTTTTCCTTGCTATTCTCAACACCAGTCCAACATCATTTGTTGTCTTGATTCAAGTCGCTGCCCTTGATTAGGATGTACACACCACCCCGATCCCCTACTCTTGACTGCTGAACTTGGAGACATGGATATAAATTCCATCTATACACAAATGTGAGCATTTACCATCTAAATTCTAGCTATTATTTGAGGCTCAGTTCAATATCCTAGTTTCTCTGTGCTACTCTGATTAGTCAAAGCCTTGCTGATCTAACAACTCTTACAGCTGCTGTCACTCAATCTAAATGTAGCCCTGAATTTTATTGTATCTTTACCATTCCCTATCTGGTGTCCCTTTAGGATCTTCACAGGTAGGAGGGAGCCTCCGTCCTTGGGTCTCGTTGCTCCCATACCTTCCCATTCCTCCACCTGCCATGCCTGGTACAGGCTAAGCACACAAGAGGTGCGGGGCTCATACAACTCAAACCCCAGCCTAGGTGTGGTCAGAGGCCCCGTGAAAAACAGACCTATTAAGCCTCTAAGACAAGAATGAACTGCAAGCTCCTTCATGAGGAGGATCCTGCTCCCAGAACCTACCGAGATCAGGAACACTTTGACTCCCTGATCCTCAGTGTCCATGGCTGTGATTCGGATGCTCTTCTCACTGGCTTTGTCAATCTGCATCTGTGCCCACAGCTTGGTGTTGAGGATAAGCCGCAAGCTCCCCTGGGTCCGCATTACTGAAAGCCACAAAAGCCAGTAGGTCAGTCAGAAAAGAGCAAAGCTGCAACCCTGCTGTCCCAAGAAGGCAGACCCACAAGGGGCATGTACCAATCCCACTAGTTCTTCCAAAGTCTGTAAGAAGAGGAGTGCTGCAGCTGGCATTTCCTGATTAAGCTAATCAAAGAGGGAAGCTATTTGGTTTTCTACTTGCAAAAACAATGACCCTCCAGAGGCTGGGCGAGGAGACAGAGGAGGTGGTAGAGGACATAGACACATTCTTTTCCTAGACAAGACGGGGCTTAGGAGCGGGCAGAACATTTAGGACATCAAGGAGAGGAAAGGGAAAAGCGTGGGCTTGCCTTGGAGCTCTCCTTACCCAGTCGAGATTGTAACGTCCCATCATCTGTTGACGCCATGTCATTAAGTCTGAGTAGTCCTCTGCCTCTTTCCACCCAAGACTGTGATGTTTTGTCAAACACAAACAACTTGCACTGGATCTGTAACACAGAGAAATCCTTATTCACTGAAGGTGGCAGAGATAAATTTCCAAACCTGCTGGACAATCTTTGGGGATTCCTGACCAATAACTGGCTATAGGATTTCCCAGGGATCAGATCAGGCTTCTCTAGCATCTGAGAGAACTTGAGGACTCTTAGGCTAGGGCCTGGGAGCCATTTCCCCCCAGGCATGTAGTCCAATTATATAAAACCTACTACATGGCCAAACCACCTTCTGAAGCTCTGGGAGTGCCAGCTATTATCAAGGCTAATTAGGATGCTTTGGGCAACTACTTCTATTGCCAAGACCCCCTTAAGATGGGACACGCTGACCGGTCAAAGCTGCTTCTGGTTCAGTTCCTACCTTACCTGTAATACGTTGCTCTCTGCCTCTTCCCCGGTGATCACTTCCACCTTTTCTAGTAAACACTTCCTGGCTGTGGCCTTGGTGTAGGCAGCTGCTGATTCTGCCAGTGATTCTGAAACATTATTAGCTAAACAACATTTTCCATGTTTGTTGGGAAAGGGGAACAATTTATCCATCACAAAAACACACACAAAAGATAATCAGCCTGATCATCTAGCCCCAGTATGGCAAGATGGTGGGCAGTCAGAAGAAGTGCCCCCATGAACAAATCTGAGATTAGGATACTACAAGAAAAACTTCTTTCTTTCAAATAACAGATATATTTTTGACATCATAAATCCCTATTAAGAAATCTCTAAAAATATACCTCTACTAAGTGCATCCCAGGAAAGTTTTAGTGACTGTTAATAAGGAGGATGTACCAATTATTTATGATGAGCAGCACTAATAATGGCCAGTGAATTTGATAACAGGAGTTTTCCTTTTTGTTAAGTGGGAGGTAAGTATTAGATTAGAAAAAATTGGAAGAAACTGGAGATTATCCACTCAAATGGCCTGATTTTACAGAGAAAGAAACTGAGGTTAAGAGACCATAAAATGACCTGAGGTCAGATAGCTAACAAGTATTAGTAGAAGAGACCTCAATAAAAAGATCCCTGAAATGCAGACTTTCTTTAACTAGTGAAAAATAATGCTTCTGATAAAAAAAGAGCATGAACTATCACTAACTCTGGCTAGAGATTAGCTACACGGCTGGCCCTGAGACCAGCTCTTCAGGATATATATGACTAACTCACTTTGAACACTGCAAGTATAATGTTTATTGCATGACAGCATGACAAGTCATGACAGCAGAGTTGTCATTTTCAGAAATGGTTCCAAAGTCTATCTTGCAAAGTTGCACGACTTCTGACTTGGAAGATTCAGGCATTTAAGCTTTCTGAACAATCTATAAGAGGTCTTTCTCTTTCTCTTTTTTTTTTGTCCTGAATCACCATGACTCCTTAAGTAATTTTAAATGCTGTCTGCAAAACCAGCCAATCCCTAACTGTTCCCACATAGGATGTTCATGGTTTACCTTTCTCAGGAGTGGCTTCTAGGGAGGAGGATTCTGAGCCAGATTCAGCAGCAGTATTGTCCTTGCTGGCATCTATACTAGATTCACTAGATTTTGGTGGACTCTGGAAAGTTCAAGGAATATGTGAGATGAAATCACTGTAAAGAAGAAAACTTCTAGTTGAGAATGATAGCCACTCAAGATCTACAAATCTTATTTCCCCTTCCTTCTTACTTTTTTCATAAAGGACTGGAATATCTATCAGTGCCTGGTTAAACTGGGGACATCTGATACTGTACAAACCAACTTTCCTGGATTCAACCTATCCACACACATTTCACCCCAGAAGCTGTCTATAAGATGTCTTGTGGGAAGTGGGAGTCAAGCTCTGTTATTTTCCACTGTCAGAGGCAACAGCAGGAGATGGAAACTATTTCACTATTTTTGTTGTTCTCTCCTTTCCTTTTTTCCTCAACTTCCTGGGTTTTATGCAAATATCTTTTCTAGTTAGCAGTTCTAAGACTCTTCAGAGATAAATTTTTGTGGAAAGAAAAACAGTTATTTACTGTCTTTAACATATTCTATATAGTGCTATATATCTCTGAAAAAGACATTCCTTGGGAATAAAGTTATATAATCTAATATGTAGAATCAAATTTAAGCTCATTATAAAGTCACAGAATCTTGAGAGTTGGAAGGGATCTCAAGAACAATCTACTTCAACTAATACATGGAAAGAATACCCACTTTGACAAATCCAACGAGTGTCTGTACAGCCTCTGCTTGAATTCAAAGGAAACCATAACCTCAAAGCAAGCCCTATGCCACTTCTGCAAATTTATCCACATAAAGCCTAACTCTGCAACCTCCACTTACTGTTCCTAAATCTGCCCTTTAAGACCAAATACAACAAAAGCTCATTTTTCCCCTCTAAGACAACTTTTAATAATTTGAACAGCAGCCTACTACACCTCACCCCTAAATCTTTTCTATTCCAGCCAATATCCTATGAATCAAGGCCATTCAAAATTCTAAACTTCTGTATGTACTCAATCTATTTCTTAATGTGTGACTTCTAGAAATGAACACAAAACTATACCACATGGGATCTGATGAAGGCACAGTACCCACAGACTATTAACTCTTTATGTTCAGAAGCCTTTAAAGCAACACAAGTTCATTATAGCTTTTTTAGCAGCAACATCATATTGTAGATACATAATCCACTACAAGTTCAGATCTTTTTCAGACAATTTAAAATCTAACTATCTTTCCTCCGTCCTGCATTTATGAAAAAAAATTTTAAACCAAGTCTAAAACTTTACATTTGTCTCTAATGAATTTCATCTCACTTGATTCTGTTAGCCTGTCCAGATTTTTTGATCCTGACTCTATTTTCCAGTTTCTTAGTTATCCCAAACTATACTCTACGTAGCCCACAGCTCTTTTAACTTTTCTACAAGAATGATGCGAGAGATCTCAGCAAGTGTCTTATACCATTCCTTTTATATACTAATTGAATAATCCTGCAAACAAGGAAATAAGGTTGAACTGACATGATCTATTTTTGATGAAGCCTTCTTTGTGATCAATACTTCCTTTTGTAAACATTCATCAACCATTCTTTGAATGAACTGCTTTGGAAGTGCTTGGGAGACTAAAACTTCCAAACTATTTTCTTTTCTTTTTCTTTGACAACTGGATCCACCTTTTCCCAAACTTTTGGTGCTTCTTTTGTTTTCCAGATATTAATACTATCTGGGCTCAGCCATTTCACTCACCAGTTCTTTCAACATTCAAAAATGTCACTTACCCTGACCAGGTGACTTGATTTTTTTAATGAAAAACTACTCAGGACAAAGAAAGAGCTCTCAAACCAATGACAAGAAATTGTTAAGTTCATTGAAAAGGATGCTAAAAATGATGACTATTCATCTGTACCTCAGAGTATACACTCTGACAATGAGAAGTCTATATTCTCAAGTCACAAGGTCCAAGCCACTTAAACTTTATTATTATTTTTTTTTACCTTACTCTGTTCCCGTGCCTTTATGTGATAAATAAGATTGCCCTTTTAATAAGTTGAGACTTTATATATTTGATCTACTAACATGCTTAACAAAGTATCAGAGCATCATAAAGTGTTAGGACTAGAAAGGACTTTATACTTCTTAATTTTATACTGAAAGAAACCAAGTTTTATGTTGAAGAATACTTGTCCAAAGACACACAAGTGGAAATGAAGTTTCATACAATGATAATTCTACTACACCAGTATCCCCCATTAATACAATATGTTTTATTTAACATATATAGGACTGCTTGCCATCCTGGGGGGGGGGGGGGAGGGAGGAGGGAGGGAGGGGAAAAAACGAAACATAAGTGATTGCAAGGGATAATGTCGTGTAAAAATTATCCTGGCATGGATTCTGTCAATACAAAGTTACTATTAAATAAAATAAAATTTAAAAAAAAATACAATATGTTTGTAATTACAAATGAAGAGAACCTGTTTAAAGAATAATTTTTTCCATGTCATAAAAAGCCTCTCTTGTTCTGTCTTCCCCAGGAAAAGACTTGTCACCTGTAACTTAACAGTTCTTTAATGTGTACACAATGATTTATTCACAAAAGTCAAAAGAAGTAGAGAATGCTAGTACTATCATCTCTATTTTCAGGGGAGGAAGGGAGAGGAAGCAAATCTGAAGATTGCGAAGGAGCAATAAGTGGCAAGTTAGGACAGTGAGGGTATTTGTTCAAGGTAAGACAGTTGAGCAAATGTAAGAAATGGGATTTGAATTCAACCACTGACAAAATATAACACCCATTCTATAACCCACTATATCACATTCAAATTTATAGTGAAAAATGGTGTAATAGCATTGGATACAAGCCAGGGAAATGTAAAGTTTTTGCCTAAAATTTATCAAGGCAATGGAAGGAGAAAAAGTATGAAGTGGTTTTGAGTCATATGCTCAGAAATGAGAACTAAACTAATGAGGGGAAGAGGATGCACAAGGGGCCACAAGGAAGAGGAGAAAGAAGTAACTCACCAGCACTCTTTCACTCATGTTCTGTCCAAATACAAATTTGTTGCTGGAGGCATCAGCATTATTTGTTGAGTTCTCTAAACTGAAGAGAAAGGCTATCATTAATAAGGCTAAATCAAATAAGGCTAAACTATTAATCTGATGCATTCTCAAATAACATGTGAGCATGGAAGAGGATACACATGAAAGCTGACTTTAACATGCCACTTACGGTTTACAAAGTACATTCATTACATAAAATATCCCATTTGATCTTATCAACATCTTTTAAGATTATGATTATTCCTATTTTCAGATGAGGAAACAGGTCAGAAAGGTTAGGTTAAGACATTGTTAAGAATCAAACAAGTCATTTCCTCTACGCTGTTCACTGCTACCCTCTTCCCCCAAAAGCCATTAGTTGGCATAGGAGCCTATAAACTACAGGCAATACATAAATTTCCTAAAATTAGCCTCCTTGTCATTTTTATAGCAAATAATTTTCCTTTAGCCTTTCCCCAAGTGAAGGGGTATCTTCCCCTTTGCCACCACAAAAAGAGCTGCCATAAATATTTTTGTACAGATAAGTTCTTTTCCCTTTTTTGGGATATTGACCTAGCAGTGAAATACTGCTGGATCAAAGGGTATGCAGTTTTATAGCCCTTCAGGCATAGTTTCAAATTATTTTCCAGAATGATGGCACAACTCCAACTAGTGCCCCAGTTTGCCCACATTCCCTCAAACATCTAACATTTTGCTTTTGTTATTAGTCAATCTGATAAGTGAGGTAGGTTGTTTTAGTTTCCATTTTCTAATTAATACTGATTTTGAGCATTTTTTCATGACTACAGAGAATTTTTTTCTGTCTGAAAATTGCCATTGATCTATTATCAACTGTTACTTCTTTATAACTTTGACTCAGTCCTCTATATACTTAAGAAATTAAACCTTTATCAGAGAAACTTGTTTCCAAAATTTTTTCCATATTCCGTTTTTCTTATAATTGTGGTTGTACTGGCTTTGTGTAAAAAAAATATAATTTCAAATTTTGTAAAGCTCTCTATGCTTTGGTCCCAAATTCTTCTCTTGTCCATAAATGACAGACAAGCTATTGTACACTTTTAATGTGCTTGTAGTATTACCCATTAGGTGTAAATCATATACCCATTTTGACCTTATGCTGATAAGAGAACATGAGATGACGAGTTCTATTTTTTTGATCCAATTTCTCCAGCAATTTTTGTCAAATGAGTTTTTATTCCAAAAACTTCCGTCTCTGGGTTTATCACAATCAAGATTACCATGGTCATTTATTATAATGTAATTTGTACATAATCTATTCCAATGATTCATTTTTTATTTCTTAGTCAATAGACTGTTACCACTTTATAATATAGTTTGAGATCTGATATGACTAGATCACTTTCTTATTTTTTTAATCGATTGATTTCCTTGATGTCCTTAAAACTTTCCCTTCCAGATTAACTGTTTTTCCTAGCTCTTTAAAATAATTTTTTCAGTTTGATTGGAATGGCATTGAATAGATTAATTTAGGGAAAATTGTCATTGTTATTATATTGAGCTTAGCCTATCCATGAACAATTAACAGTTTCCCAATTGTTTAGATCTCATTTTAGTGTGAAGTGTTTTATAACTGTGTTCACATAGTTCCTAGATTGGCAAATAGATAGGATAGACTCCAAGTATTTTATATTGTCTAATGTTATTTTAAATGGAATTTCTTTCCATCTCCCACTTTTGGGCTTTGTTGGTAACGTCTAGAAATTCTGATGATTTATGTCAATTTATTTTATATCCTGCAATTTTGCCAAGTTGTTACTTCAACTACGGTTTTTTTTGACAGATTTTAAAAGTATACTACCATATATAGCATCTAACTTCCTTAAAGAGAAATTAAGAGAGTTGCGAGAAGAAATAGACAGCAAAACTATAATAGTGGGAGATCTCAACCTTGCACTCTCAGATTTAGATAAATCAAATCACACAACAAATAAGAAAGAAATTAAAGAGGTAAATAGAATATTAGAAAAATTAGGTATGATAGATCTCTGGAGAAAACTGAATGATGACAGAAAGAAGTATACTTTCTTCTCAACAGTTCATGGAACCTACACAAAAATTGACCATATATTAGGACATAAAGACCTCAAAATTAAATGCAGGAAGGCAGAAATAGTAAATGCTTTCTTTTCAGATCACAATGCAATAAAAACTACATTAAACAAAAAGTTAGGTATAAATAGACCAAAAAGTAATTGGAAACTAAATAATCTCATCTTAAAGAATGATTGAGTGAAATAGAAAATTATAGACACAATTAATAATTTCACTCAAGATAATGACAATGGTGAGACATCATATCAAAATTTATGGGATGCAGCCAAAGCAGTAATAAGGGGAAATTTTATATCCTTAGAGGCTTACTTGAATAAAATAGAAAAAGAGAAGATCAATGAATTTGGCCTGCAACTTAAAAAGTTAGAAAAAGACTAAATTAAAAACCCCCAATCAATTACTAAACTTGAAATTCTAAAATTAAAAGGAGAAATTAATAATATAGAAAGTAAAAATACTATTGAACTAATAAATAAAACTAAGAGTTGGTTTTATGAAAAAACCAATAAAATCGATAAACCTTTGGTAAATCTGATTAGAAAAAGGAGAGAGGGAAACCAAATTAGCAGTCTTAAAAATGAAAAAAGAGAACTTACCACTGATGAAGAGGAAATTAAAGAAATAATAAGGGGTTACTTTGCCCAACTTTATGCCAATAAATTTGATAACCTAAGCGAAATGGATGACTACCTCCAAAAATATAGGCTTCCCAGATTATCAGAGGAGGAAGTAAATTGCTTAAATAGTCTCATTTCAGAAAAAAAATAGAACAAACTATTAATCAACTCCCTAAAAAAAAAAATCCCCGGGACCAGATGGATTTACATGTGAATTCTACCAAACATTCGAAGAACAATTAGCCCAAAGCTTTATAAACTATTTGAAAAAATAGGGAATGAAGGAGTCCTACCAAATTCCTTTTATGACAAAGACATGGTAATGATACCTAAATCAGGTAGGTTGAAAACAGAGAAAGAAAATTATAGACCTATCTCCCTAATGAATATTGATGCTAAAATCTTAAATAAGATATTAGCAAAAAGACTACAGAAAATCATCCCCAGGATAATACACCACGATCAAGTAGGATTTATACCAGGAATGCAGGGCTGGTTCAATATTAGGAAAACTATCAGTATAATTGGCCATAATAATAATCAAATTAACAAAAATCATATGATCATCTCAATAGATGCAGAAAATGCATTTGATAAAATCCAACATCCATTCCTATTAAAAACTTGAGAGTATAGGAATAAATGGACTTTTCCTTAAAATATTCAGTAGCATCTATTTAAAACCAACAGTAAGCATCATATGGAACGAGGACAAACTACAACCATTCCCAATAAGATCAGGAGTGAAACAAGGTTGCCCACTATCACCGTTACTATTTAATATTGTATTAGAAATGCTAGCTTTGGCAATAAGAGTTGAGAAAGAGATTAAAGGAATAAGAATAGGCAATGAGGAAACCAAATTATCACTCTTTGCTGATGATATGATGGTATACTTAGAGAACCCCAGAGATTCTACTAAAAAGTTATTAGAAACAATCCACACCTTCAGCAAAGTTGCAGGGTATAAAATAAACCCACATAAGTCATCAGCATTCTTATATATCACTAACAAAAACCAACAGTTAGAGTTACAAAAAGAAATTCCATTTAAAGTAACTACTGATTGTATAAAATATTTAGGAATCTATCTGCCAAGGGAAAATCAGAAACTTTATGAGCAAAACTACAAAACATTTTCCACACAAATTAAGACTGATCTTACCAATTGGAAAAATATTAAATGCTCTTGGATTGGGTGAGCAAATATAATAAAGATGACAATACTACCTAAATTAATCTATTTATTTAGCGCTATACCAATCAGACTCCCAAAAAACTACTTTGATGAACTAGAAAAAATAACAACAAAGTTGATATGGAAAAACAAAAGGTCAAGAATTTCAAGAGAATTAATGAAAAAAAAAATCAAATGATGGTGGCTTAGCTGTACCAGATCTAAAATTATATTATAAAGCAGCAGTTACTAAAACCATCTGGTATTGGCTAAGAAATAGACTAGTTGATCAATGGAATAGGTTAGGTTCAAAGGACAAAACAGCCAATAACTTTAATAATACAGTGTTTGACAAACCCAAAGACCTCAGTTTCTGGGATAAGAATGCACTATTTGACAAAAATTGCTGGGAAAATTGGAAATTAGTATGGCAGAAACTAGGCATTGACTCACACTTAACACCGTACACCAAAATAAGGTCAAAATGGGCTCATGACCTAGGCATAAAGAATGAGATTATAAATAAATTGAAAGAGCATAGGATAGTTTACCTCTCAGATCTGTGGAAGAGGGAGGAATTTATGACCAAAGAAGAACTAGAGATCACTATTGACCACAAAATAGAAAATTTTGATTATATCAAATTGAAAAGTTTTTCTACAAACAAAACAAATGCAGACAAGATTAGAAGGGAAACAATAAACTGGGAAAACATTTTTACAATCAAAGGTTCTGATAAAAGTCTCATTTCCAAAATATATAGAGAATTGACTATGATTTATAAGAAATCAAATCATTCTCCAATTGATAAATGGTCAAAGGATATGAACGGACAATTCTCAGATGAAGAAATTGAAACTATTTATAGACATATGAAAATATGCTCCAACTCATTATTAATCAGAGAAATGCAAATTAAGACAACTCTGAGATCCACTACATACCTGTCAGATTGGCTAGAGTGACAAGGAAAGATAATGTGGAATGTTGGAGGGGATGTGGGAAAACAGGGACACTGATACATTGTTGGTGGAATTGTGAACACATCCAGCCATTCTGGAGAGCAATTTGGAACTATGCTCAGAAGTTATCAAACTGTGCATACCCTTTGATCCAGCAGTGTTTCTACTGGGCTTATACCCCAAAGAGATACTAAAGAAGGGAAAGGGACCTGTATGTGCCAAAATATTTGTGGCAGCCCTGTTTGTAGTGGCTAGAAGTTGGAAAGTATTTGGATGCCCATCAATTGGAGAATGGTTGAGTAAATTGTGGTATATGAACGTTATGGAATATTATTGTTCTGTAAGGAATGACCAGCAGAATGAATACAGAGAGGACTAGCGAGACGTACATGAACTGATGCTAAGTGAAATGAGCAGAACCAGGAGATCATTATATACCTCAATAATGATACTGTTTTGAGGATGTATTCTGATGGAAGTGGATCTCTTCGAGAAAGAGAGCTAATTCAGTTTCAATTGATCAAAAATGGGCAGAAGCAGCTACACCCAAAGAAAGAACACTGGGAGATGAATATAAACTGCTTGCATTTTTGTTTTTCTTCCCGGGTTATTTATACCTTCTGAATTCAATTCTCCCTGTGCAACAAGAAAACTGTTTGGTTCTCCACATGTATATTATATCCAGGATATACTGTGACCTATTCAACATGTGAAGGATTGCTTGCCATCTTGGGGAGGGGGTGGAGGGAGGGAGGGGAAAAATCGGAACAGAAGTGAATGCAAGGGATAATATGCTGTAAGAAATTACCCTGGCATGAGTTCTATCAATAAAAAGTTATTTAAAAAAAAAGTATACTACCATATTATCTACAAAAAATGAGTTTTGTTTACTCATGACCAATTATTTTAATTCCTTCAATTTCTTTTTCTTCTTTTATTGCTATAGCTTATTTCTATAGCTAATACTGCTAGCACAATATTAAATGGGTGATAATGGGCCTCTATCAAATGCACCATCTAGCTGTACCTTCTCTATAGTGTTTTTATATTAATGGGTACTGTATTTGGTCAAACATTTTTTTCTGGATCCATTCAGACAATTTCTGTTGGTTTTGTATTTGTTTTCCTAATACATAATTGTTAATATATTCATATTTCCTAATACTGAACCAGCCCAATATTCCTAGTATAAATCCCACCTGGTCACAGTGTATGATCCTTGTGACATATTGCTATAATCTCTTTGCTAGTATTTCATTTAAAATTTTTGCAATGATATTCATTAGGTGTTAAAGATTATGCCTAAGTGAAGGAAGGGACAGATCAATTCTCTGAGATTCTCCATAGCTGTGGATCATAACACTTGAAGGAGTTGCAAAGCAGCCTTTACAAATGCAGATGTTTCTTGTGGATTGGGAATGAAATAAATTGGAGGCAAGAGAGAAGAGGAAAGATGTCAGAAAATGCAATTGCCTCTCAGTCTCCTTGTATCATTATAATCATCATCATCATCATCATCATCATCCTCTCACATGAAGACATTCTACAGGTCTGTTAAGACCTCTAGCAGCCACTGGGTGGCTCCCGTATCACCACAATTAGGGAAATTGATCTGCAATTTTCTTTCCATTTTGCTTTTCCTGGTTTAGGTATCAATATATATTGTATATTTTGTATTATAATTTGTATTATAAAAGGAATTTGGTAGAATTCTGAAATTTTTTTCAATTAGTATGTATATGTATATGTATGTGTGTGTATATATATATATATATATCCATCCATTTCCTTCAGATTTTATTGGTGTATAATTAGGTAAGAAAGTTCCTAACAATTATCTTAATTTTCTCTTCATTGGTGTTGAATTCACCCCTTTCACTTTTGAACTCATAATCTGGTTTTCTTTCCTTTTTAAAAAAATCAAATTAATCAATGATTTATATACTTTGTTTTGTTTAGAAAACCAGCATTTAGTTTTATTTATTAGTTCAATGGTATTTTTATTTTCAAGTTTATTAATCTCTAGTTTGGGGGATTTTCAATTTGTTTAATTGGGAATACTTTGATTTGATCTCTTTTTACTTGTTTTAGTTGCTTGCCCAATTCATTGATCTACTTTGTCTTTATTTTACTTATGTTAAAGAATTAGATATATAAATTTTACTGTATCACTTTGGTTGCCCCCAAGAAACTTTGGTTATGTCATCTCATTGTCATTTTAATAAAATTATCAATTGTTTCTATTATTTGTTCTTTGATTCACTTATTTTTTAGGATTATTTAGTTTCCATTTAAATTTTAATCTATCATGCATTACTGAATGTAATTTGTATTGCGTTATGATCTGAAAAGGGTGTATTTACTATTTCTGCTTTTCTGTATTTGGTGGTGGTTTATATCCTAATACATGGTCAAATTTTGTGTAGATACTGTATACTGCTGAGAAGAAAGTATGTTCCTTTCTATTCCCATTCAATTTTTTCCAAGAGAACTATCATATCCAGAATTTTATTCACATTTTTATCTTCTTTCTTGCTTTTTGTTAAGATTTATCTAACAAAGTTAAGTTCTGAGAAGGGAACACTGAGACATTCCAGTAGTATAGTTTTATTATCCATTTCCTGTTGTACCTCATTCAATTTCTTCAAAAATTTTAGATGCTATAGCAAATGGAATGATACATACCATATGGTATATATGTAAACATATTTGGTACATATATGTTTAGTACTGATAGGACTTTACTGTCTATGGTACCTTTCAGTAAGAGCTTCCCTCCTTATCTCTTTTAATTAGATTTTTGTTTTTGCTGAGATCATGATTGCTACCCCTCCTTTGCTTCAGCTGAAGCATAATAAATTTTGCTCCAGACCCTTATTTGTCTATCCCCTTTCCCTCCATACCAGTGTTTTATTTTTGATCACTTCCCTAATCTACCCTTCCCTTTTTCGGTGTCCCTCCCTACACTATATCAATCTTCTCCATCTTCCAGTGCAATTTTCTTTCTGTTTTTTTTTTTTTTTTTTGAGAGGGAAGAGGAATCCCATATCAAAGTCATCTTATTTTTATATCTTCTATTTATACATATATGCATCATGATTGCTCTTTTACTGATAAAGAGTTACATTAACTTGCAATATAGAACTATAAACAGTTGAACCTTACTGAATATATGTTCTGTTTTTCTTTTTTATGTTTCTCTTGAGAGTCTTGTATTTGGAGGTCGTTTTTTACTGAGCTCTGATCTTTAAGTCCTCTATTTCATTCAATGTTCACCAATCCCCTCACCTCCCTCCACCTCAAAGACAATATTCTTGGTTATAATCCTTTGCCTTCCAGTATAGAATATAATATACTTTCTGGTTCTTTTAAATCCTGTGTAATGCTCACCATAGCAGTACATTCTCCTTTTCTGTGAGCTGTAGAATATGGATATAATATTCCTGGGAGTTTTCATTTTGGGATCTCCTTCAGGAAGCAACTGGTAATTCTTTCCATTTCTATTTTGCCCTCTGGCTCTAATTTTTAAGGAATTCTTTTGTTTAATAAACTTTTGTATTTGATCAATTCTATTTTTAGGGAGTTATTTTCCTTGGTAAATGTTTATATTTCTTTTTCTATGCTGTCAACTTTTGTGTGTATATAGGAGGCAATTGGGATTGATTTAGCAGGGTCATACATCTAGAACAGTCAAGTGTCTAAGGCTGGATTTGAACTCTTGTCCTTCTGACTCTAGAATTGATGCTCCATTCATTTTGCCACCTAGCTGCATTTACTGATTCTTTTTTCATGACTCCTTTGCATTACTCTCATTCCTTTTCCCAAATTTTCTTGTACTTTTCTAAATTGCTTTTAAGAGACTTTTTAAGCCCCTCCAGGGTTTCTTTTTGGGTCTAAAACCAAATTACATTTTTCTCAGAGACTCCCTATATACCCATTTTGACCCTATTGTTTTAAGTTTTTGCCTTGATCCTCCTTAGCAACTTTCTATAATCAAGTTCCTTTTTTTTGGTTTTTGTTTATTTTTTTCTAGCTTTTTTGTTGTTGTTATTGGAGTGACGTGGTGTTTTTATTTTAGAGTTGGGCTCTGGCCTGCACTGTCCTAAACTTTTTGTGCTGGGGCTCAGGGTCTTACTTTCTGGGTTTTAAGGATTAGTGTTTTCAAAATTATATACTGAAGGATAAGTTATCCTTCTGTCTTGTACTGGGATGGGGGGTAAAGGGGGGGGGGGGTAGGATGCATGGAGCTTCCTTGTTGATCCCCCTCTGGGTGTGGGATTTAGCTGCTGGCCTGCCCCAGAGGTGGGGGATATTTTTGCTGGGTTGCATTGTAACCTTCTTTCTGGTGGCTGACCCTGAGGGAAGTATCTTGTTATTGGCTGGTCTCAGTGGCTGGGCTCTACCCGCTCCATTGCTATGGAAACAGCCTCTCTGAAAGCAAGCCCTGGAGAAGTAAAATGCTCTCTGAAGGAGGACACTGCTGCAGAGTGGCTATGGAAATGGTATCTCTCTGCTAGCTGGCTGGCCCCAGGGGGCGAAGGTCTCACTGGTGCTGGTCAGTAATGAAGTTAAGGCCCAGCTAGTAGCTAAAAATGGGGTGGCTGGAGTGAAAGAGCTGTGCTGGAGCTTTGCCCTGCTTCATGGACTGCTGGCTCGCAGCAGAGCAGGGCTTGGGGCCTTCCTGCAGGCTACTGAGTACTCCTGGACCATACTCTGCTCCCACCCCAGTAAGACAGGCCTTTCTTGCTGTGTTGGTAAGCTGCTTCCCTGCTCCTAGATCAATTCTTTTGATTTGATTTGAATTGATTTGAAGGAGAATTTGGAAGGGCTTTTAGGATGGGTTCTTTCTTTACTTTGCCATCACGGCACAAAACATTTCTACCCTCATTTGAGAGAGGAAACTGAGGCCAAGGATGATAAAACCAGTATCAGGCAGGACTAGGGCTCCAGAAGACAGCTATATAGGATGCCACTTAACTGTCTTCTGGAGCTTTTTTTTTTTTGGTGAGGCAATTGGAGTTAAGTGACTTGCCCAGGATCATGCACTTATAGGAAGAATTTATTTATTAAGTGTCTGAGGCTGGATTCAGGTCCTCCTGAATCCAGGGCCATTGCTCTATCCACTGCCCCATCTAGCTGCCCTCACCTACCTGTCTTAAAGACAGAAAACCAATTCTTTACCTATAAAGAGTTTCCATCCTATTTGGAGAATATAACACGTACAGAGATCACTCAACAGAGAACAAATCAAAGTAATGGAGGGTGAGGCACAAAAAGCCTGGAGCAATCAAAAAAGGGCTCTTAGGAATGACTCTGGAGCTGAGGCTCAAAGGGAACTGGGGATCCCCAATAAATGGGGGTAAGGAGGAACAACATTCCAGTCACAGTGTATGTAGAGGTAGAAGACATGCTGCTATGGATGAGGATTAGAAAGGAGAGTTTCTTTCAGAATTTCAGAATGGAAAGAAAAGTTAAAAGAGTTTCAATTTTATGCCAGAGGCAATACGGACCCAAAAAATCATCTATGATTTTGTTAACAGCAATCTCAGCAGAATAGTGCCGACAGAGGCCATACTCCAATGGGTTGAGGAAAGACTAGGTGGTGAAGTATATTCACAGGAATAGACAACTTTTTCAACAAATTTAGCAACAAGAAAAAAAAAGAATTAAGACAGAAGATTAAAAAAAAGAAAGAAAAAAAAAGATTAGCATGCCCTGAGGATGTATATTATAGGTTAGTAGAAAGATACCAATAGTGAAGGAGAGATAACTAATCAGAATCAATCAGAAAATATGAAGCAATACAGTAGAGAAGATTTCCAATCAGATTCCCCATTTATAATAATTGGAGAGATCATGGCCTTTACCCTCAAGGTTTTCAAGAGGTTTCCTTCAGAAAGGTAAATAAAATTCTTTTGTTTCTCAAATTTTAGGTTGCTTTTGTCCATAGATCTTTGCAAAGAGCTAAATTGACCAATGTAAGCTGAATAGACTGCATATCCATCAAAGTACTCCAGAAGATCAGTGTAAAAAGGAGCATAAAGGCATATACCCCAAAACTTACTTGTTTCAAATGTTCCAATAGATAAGAGAAGTAGGGATAAAATTCTATGAGAGTTTTGGAAAGAGTAATAACTTCTGAGATGTGAAACAAACATATTAGCAGAGGAATAGGTCTCATTTGACAGGGACTTCATTTAGATCTTTGCAACAATGAAATTCTTAATTCCCTTAATAACTTTCCAACACTTCCTTTGCTACACTCCAATCCCAATATTACTGCTCTTTATCCTTTACTTACATGCTGTATCCCCCAGGAAATAATAAATTCATTAATAGTAGGGACTGTTTCTCCAATTTTGTTGTTGTATTCCTTTGGCTAGTGAATATTGGTACCCAGCAGACATTTAATAAATCGTTACTGACCAGATTGAATTCCTAGCAAAGTATTAGTAAAGAACATCACAGAAATCATGGATCTTGGAGAATAACTAGTAGTACAACCTTCTGTCACAGACCAGAAGGTGCAATCCAGAGAGATGAACAGTCTTGCTTTGGAGAAAGGGTTGGCTGCAATTTCCTACCTTGAGAATTCAGTACATTATACCATACTATAGAGACAAGTCTCTGTTCATTAATATTATTCATCCACTTCCAAGGGTACTAATTTGGCTAATTATTGATAATGAAACAGAATTTATCTCCAGTTATGAAAGCATCACAGACAAATCAGCTGCTCACCTGGAGCTGATGTATTGTAGAAAATAGTTGGTTGCAGATGGTGTTTCAGAGCTCGAATGCCCTGCATTCTGTAATTCACTTGTTTCAGCATTTTCATGTCCTAGCTAAGAAACAAAACACACATTTCAGACTAAGTGAATTAAGACAAGCAAAAAAAAAAAAAAAAAAAAAGTCCAACCCAAATCCCTACATTCTTTGGCCCACAATTATTATATGAACCCTGGGAAGTAAATCTCTTACTTTAGTCACTGGGATGAGGAGGAGGGAAGGGGGGACATTTCTATTCCATATATCTTTTCTTCCTTAAATAAAAAAATGTGAAAAAGTGTGGGAGGTATAAAACCTCAAAAGATCTGAGCTTGCAAAAAGTTACAATTAAACTGGGATCTAGATTTCATTTCCAACTTTCATAATAACAAAAATGAGATGACAGCAGTGACCTTTATTAACAAAATTTGTCTTCAGGGAGCTAAAAATACCTCATCCATGTTTACTTTTTAGTTTCTTTTTTAATCCCAATGCAATCTTACAACTCTCCTGAATTGATGGTGTAACTAGGGCTCCTCCCCCTCAAAATGTTCCGCTAACAGTGGGAAAGACAGGTTCAAAACTTTCTTCTTATTTTCAATTCAGAAATCTTTCTATTAACCCAGACGATACTTGTACAATCACCACCAGTAGCTTCTACTAACACCCTGTTCTCCAAATCCATCTGTCTTTGTGCCAAGAATAGCCCAAGAAGAATCAATTATCTTAACTTGAAGCTATGGCAACAAGTACATGTAATCTCAAAGTCACAAATGGCATAGAATGAAAGTAATAACCAATGGTGCCAATTCTTCAAACATCTAACCTGCCATCACCATTGTTTTGACTCCTGGGCTTTTGAGAAAATACTTCTTTGGCCCACAAATTGTCAGCAAATCCATAGAATTCATTTTTCCATTAATAGAGAAGGATTACAACATTTTGACATAGTCTACATTATATTGTCTTCTCACAATTTCCCCTATGACTAAAATGTTCCAACTATATCAAACAAAACCTTGGGAAGGAAATTCCTTGTCTGTCTAAGTGAGAAGAAAGCAATGTCAGCATTCCTCTTATCTAGACATCAAGACTCCACTTTCTAGCTCCTAACCCCCACCTACCTCATTTTATTAGAAGCTGGCCATGATAATAAAAACAAAGTTTGTGTCTCCCTAGACAGGTTTATTAGGACAAAGTACTTCAAAACCACTAAGCTCACTTTGGCATATGTCTCCTAGAGGATACCGAGTCAAGTGAACTCTCAGGAGCTAAAAGTAAAGGTTTGTTGTACCCTTGGCAAAACAATAAAACACATTGTGGAAAGAAACAGAGACCTAATATGAATAACAAAGTCTGTTCCCAGAGCTCAGATCTTAATACCCAAGATGTAAGCAAAGGAATGGACTGTGCATAATATGATTCCCATGATCACCTGAATGAGAAGATAGGGCTTAAAAGAAATTCATGATAAACAACTATCTCCCCTGTTGTTGAACTTTGAGTAGAGGAATAATCTCAGTACTTCATCACATCATGCAAGTGCCGTTGCTCTGGTTAGATACCTTAACTCTGTCCCTCAAGTTTTGCCCAAATACAAATGCTTGCTGTGCAATTTGCTTTTTTCTCTCACAGGTCTCATCCTCGGAAGTATTGCTAGACTCATTTTTCTGGGGCTCTTTCTCCTAAAAAAAGGAAGTGACATTTAGCAGAGATGAACGAGATTAGCCATTTAACACTATCTCATTTAAATTGCACTTCTTTTGATCATGCGGGCATGTGGGTCAGCTGTAGTCACAGCCCAGCTTCAAAGGGCCATGAAGCAGCATCTCAATGGGTTAGGAGAAATAGTTCAGCGAGTCCCTGAAAAGTCCCAAAAAGTTAACATTTTAGAATCACCAAAAGCCACTGTATTCAGAGCAAGGAAGAATACCCCGACTGTACTTGTCTGCCCTGGTCAAAACACCTTTGGAATGTTTAATTATAGGTAACACATTTTAGGAAGGACTTGGATGAACTGGAACATTTCCAGAAGAAAGGGATCAACAACAATTAGGAGATGGAAGTCCATCACAAATAATGAATGGCCTAATGAATAGAAACTGTTTAACCTGGAGAAGAGAAGACATGAGGGGCTATAATTAGCACTTAAGTATCTGAAACACTGTAATATTGAAGGCAATTTAGGCTTGTTTTACTTGATCTCAAAAGGCAAAACTAAGAATACTCAATGGAAGTTCCAAAGAAGTAAATTTAGGTTCCATCTAAGGCAAAACTCAGTAACTCCCCCAAGAAGAGAATACTTTTGTAGGCAATAAAGCTCCCTCACTGGAGGGTGGGAATACAGGGTGGATGATTTTTTCACAGGGGTGACTGCTGTTCAAGTATAAGAGACGGACCAAAAGTTCTTCCATGAGGTCCCTGTAATCTCTGAAACTACAGCTCAGTGATTTCATTAAAAGGAATAGCAAAATAGACTGATGTTGTCTGATTTTTACTGATACTTATGACAAACAAGAAACCCTTACTTGAAATTAAGATGCAAACTTATAAGCTGGCTTCAATATTTTGGATTTAAATCATGGGAATGGTTAACTCAGAAATTCCAATTTTAAGAAGGATATGCCAAGCTGCAGCTTTAAATTTCCCATCTTAACATGAACAAGTGGCGATGGGCCTGAAATTTTAGGCTATTTGCTACTCTATGATCTCTATATACCAATAGTATTCCACCTTTTTCATCCTTGGGTTTTAATGGTTCCTACTTTGTTCTGCAGAATCTCAGTTTAGGAACATAAAGGCCACTCTCCTTACATTACATGTATGTGCATGCAGACACACACTAGTGGCAACAAAATAGAAACAACTAAATATAGTGGAAAGAAAAGTGCTGCTTGTCAAAAATTCTTTCTAATCTTTGGGCCCAAACTTTTAACATTGTATCACCTATGTAGCTAATAATAAATTAAACTTTAGAATTACTTTTTAGAATTTAATGGAAAGCACATCCAATGGAAGAAAAATGATGTATACTACTTTTTAAACTAAGGACAGAAAAAGGGAAACACATTTCATAGAGGTATTAAGTCTTAAATGTTGCATTGGTACATTGCAGACTATTAGATTTTGTTAGTCTAAACATAGGCAGCAACAGTTACAGAGAATTAACTGCAAATGACAAGGTCCTCTAGGCATTTGTTTCTGAATGATGTGGCGATTACAAGGAGCCCTAGAGCACCATCAGGGCCTTTGAAGCTAAATTTCAATATCCTTGTTCCCACTTTGCTTGTCCCTAACCCTATGTGACCCTCTATGAACGAAGGAAAAAAAAAGAAACATTTTAAGTTTTACAGAGATTAATGCTGTCATGACCACTTTTCACAGACGACTGATTAATTCAGAACATGAAAACTCTTAAAACCGACCAGAGTTTGAAAATACTAAAACTCCCTAATATTTTATGGAATCAACAATTGTTCAGAAAATCTCTTCTCTTCTCCTACCTGGGCTGTAAGAAACAAAGCCAGCTTACCTTGTCAGCAGACTCAGAAGGATTCCTCAATGCACTATTATTTATTGATTCAGATGTAGCTGCTCCTAGACATTCTGAAGGTACATTAACACCATTAGTGCCACTGTTAGGAACTGCAAAAAGAAGGGAACACCCAAAGGATTAGAATAATTTTTATCTACAACCAATTTTTCTAGTTAATATTAAAAATTGCAGAGAAAGTTAAGTCTCTCTTCATTTAAGGCGTATTTTTAACTTCTAAATACTGAAGAACACAAATCTATATCTTCTTATGATAACTTTGTCCTTCTTGGGAGGAAAAAACAATCTCAATGTTACATTCAAATTATTCTTAGAAACCAGAAATCAAACCCTGCAAAATTACATCAATTAAAAGTTTGCATACACTGTGTAAAAATGCCATTTAAAGGCAAAACTCACTAAGTTTTCACATTCTTTATCCTCAGATTTGCTAACAGATAAATGCTAAAGGTCATGTGAAATGGGAATGAGTGAATCAAAAAGCCATGTGCCAAGGTTCCAAAAGAAAAAAGCAGTAATAAGCTATTTACTCTAAAACTACCAATAATATTCCTGATTATTAGAAACACCCAATGGAATGTTAAGGAAAAGGGAAAAGAGGGAGGAGAAATAGAGAAGAAAAGGACGAAAGTACATATACCACTAGACATCATGCAGACCACTTAATCTGTCCTTGCTAGAACTTCAAAACACAAAATTCTATGTTGAATAATATGTGATGATGATTCTTTGAAAAAGAAGTCAGTGAAGCTCTAAGAGACCAAAAAATAACAAAACACAATATAAAAAATGAAAAAATAGAAAAGAATGTGAAGCATCTTGTAAGAAAAACAACAGATCTTGAGAACAGATCAAGATCAGGGCAATTAGGTGATTCAGTGGATAGAGTACAGGTTCTAATATCAGGAAGACTCCTCTTATTGAGTTCAAATCTGGCCTCAGACATTGACCAGCTGTGTCATCCTGGGTAAGTCACTGAGGACAAATCCTGTTTGCCTCAGTTCATCTTCTGTATAATGATCTGGAAAAGGATATGGCAAATTACTTCAATACCTTTACCAGAAAATCCCAAATTGGGTCACAAAGAGTCAGACACAAATTTAACGATAACTACTTTTTCTCATGTTTGTCAATTTGTAGGCTATGAGATAAAATTTCAGATTAAAAAAATTATTTCTCAGTCATTTGGAGCATTTTCCCATGTGGTTGCTAATACACTGCAATAATTTTGAGAACTATTTACATCTCTATTGAGAAATAGCTTTTGGTTTTCTGTGAGTGGACTATAATTCTTAGATAAAACCACTTTGAGAGATATGTAATGTAAAAGTTTTTCAATTGTTTCGCTGCTTTATCCTCATTGCAAGAATTTTATTTGTGCAAAAGCTTTTCCATTTCACGTAATTTCAAATTCACCTTGTCCAAAACTGAATTCATTATTATTTCTTCACAAACTCTCTTTACTCTGAACTTCTCCATTATTGTCAAAGGTATCATCATATTCTCAGGTAGGAAACCTTGATTTTATCCTCAATGCCAGTCTTGCACTTACTTCGTGTATTCATTGAGTTGTCAAAATTATTATTATTATTTTTTTTGCAGATGTACCACACAGACACAACTATAGGATACTTTTCTCAACAACTATTACATGGCTTCTGGTCTTCCCACCCCAAATCTCTTCTCTTTCTATCTACCCTCTACTCTGTTTCCAAAGTGATTTTCCCAAAGAGAAGATATGATCATAACCTCTATAAACTCAAAAAACTCCACTGGTAACTCTATTAATTCCAGTTATAAATATATATGTATAAAATGCTATGGCTTTTAAGGGAAAAAGGTAAGAAGGCTTTACATAATACCAGGCATTTTGCTAATATGGGTTTTACAAACATTATTTTATCTGATCCTCACAATAACTCTGGAAAATAGGAATTTTATTATCCCGATTTTACAGTTGAGGACACTGAGGCAAATTGGATTGAGTAACATGTCCAAAATCACAGAGTCAAGTGTTTGAGGTCACTTTTGAACTCAGTTCTTCCTGAATCCAAGGTCAGCTCTCTATCCACTGAGCCACCAGTTACCTCTAAAAAAAAAAAATTTCCTGGCACAGTGGATAGAGCACCACACCTGAAATTAGGAGAAACTGAGTTCAAATCTGACCTCATAATACTTAACACTGCCTATCTGTGTGACCCTAGGCAAATTACTTAACCCCAATTTTAAAAAAATCCTTTCATAATCTTGCCCCTTCTTATCTTTTCAGTAATTTTGTACTTTACTCTCTACAATGTACTTCATGATCTAGTAACACTTGTCTTCCTGCTGATTCTCACACATGATACTCCAATTCCAATTTCAGACTCCACACACCTTCTCCTTAGCTATTTGCCATGCCTGGAATACATTGTTTCTGCCTAAGACTCACCTCTAATCCAAATCACTGAAGGGAGACTTTTCTGCCTTATCCTTCCCTCTCCTCTCACTAGTTTCTTCTCTTTAAGATCATCTTCTGCTAACTCTGTATTTACCTATCTATCTCCCCTTTATTAAAATGTAAGGTCCTTGAAGGCAGGGGTGTCTCTAATTTTCTAATATCTTAATGGTATGTTTTTTTAATAATAATATTACATCTGTTTTTTTAGTTTACTACAGTATGTGGCACACAAAATGCTACTTTAAATATTATTTCTACTAGACTGTTTCTCTAGCAATTAGTTTTTGGTTTTTGTTTTTTAAATCAGAGCTCTTCCCACTCTTTGTTTTGCAATTTGTCAAATACTAAGTTCCAGAGTTAAATTATTTCTGATTCTTCCTAAAAGTCAGATGTCTAAGACAGAGATGAGACATTATATGAGGCATTATATGCCCAATAAGTGATTAAGGGAGATGAACAAATAGCTCTTAATGAAAAAAATGCAAACTATTAAAATTACACACAAGAGAATTCCACAATATGTAAAAAAATGAAAATCAAAACAATTGAGATTTTATCTCAATCATAGGAAATGTAAACAGTCTATCATGTAAATGAAAGCAATAATCAAAATTGAGTGCTGCGAAATTATAATGATCAAGTTTAGTCCCAAACAAATGATATAAGAAAGCATTTGTTCCATTACCTTTCTTTAGAGGTAAGGGGTCCTTGAATGTGATACATTGTATATACTATTTTTCCAATGTTTTGGTTGGTTATGATATAACCACAATGTTTTCTCTAATTTATTCTATATTATAGGAGATATAGAAACAAAAATCATGGTTAAAAATTACTTTAGAACTGATTTAGAGGGGGCAGTTATGTGGTGCAGTAGATAAGAGTATAAGCCCTGAAGTCAGGAAAAGCAGAGTTCAACTCTGACCTCAGACACTTCACACTTTCTAGGTATGTGACCCTGGGCAAGTCACTTAACCCCAATTGCCGTCGGGGGAAAAAAAAGAGAGCACACGAGAGAAAGAAAAATGATTTAAAAAAAAAAAAAAACACTGATTTAGAAAAGATCTAAGACTAAATAAAAATGGCTACATGAAAAAGCCCATAAAGACATTGCCTTGCAGTTTCAATTATATTTAAAACTACTTTATATAATACAATCTAGGCCAAAATACTGACCTGTTTGCGTAAGTGCCTTTGGCTGGGGAGCTTGTAATACTGCTGGGCGTAGCACACTTCGCTGCTGTTCCTTAGGTTTCTGGCTTGGTAGACCTAAAAACAGAAGCAAACTTCCAGGATTCAAGATTACAAATGCAAACTTCACCATCTCAACGTCCAAGAGTTCCAATAATATTTGATGGATTCTACATTTGGGAGATGAGTCACAATCTTCCTTTCCACTGATCTCAGCTAATTTCTCACTTTTTGTTTTAATGTTTTTCAAGCACAAGGAAACAAATTTCCCATCTAATTTATCTAGTCTTGCTTGAAATTAAACTAGTCACAAAAGATTCCGATAAGGACAGCCAAGGTATTAAATGAACTATTAAGAAAGTAACTCAAACCATCTATACCCAGAAAGAGAACTATGGGAACAGAGTGTGGATGGAACACAACATAGCATTCTTACTCTCTCTATTATTAATTGGTTGTATTTTGTTTTCTTTCTCAGTTTTTCTTTTTCTTTCTTCTTGATCTGATTTTTCTTGTGCAACAAGATAAGTGTATAAATATGTACATACATACTGGATCTAACATGTATTTCAACATATTTAACATGTATTAGACTATTGCCAGATAGGAGAAGGGGTGGGGGAAAGAAGGGGAAAATTTGCAACAAAAGGTTATGCAAGGGTCAATGTTGGAAAAATTATCCATGCATATGCTTTGTTAATAAAAAGCTTTTATAAAAAAAGAAAATAACTCCAAACAACAAACTCTAAAAAAAAAAAAAAAAAAAAGTCAAAACTACCTAAATTAATTTGACTGCACTTTAAAGATTCATGGAAAGCCAAAAACCATCTAATTTAATTCTCAGCTCATAACATAGATGAAGAAACTGATCTCTATCGAAATAAAACAACTTGTTTAAAAAAATATATGGTTTTTGGAAAAGCTGCTGGGGGGGGGGGGGGGGAAGAGTGTTAAAGAGGCAATGTTAAAACAAAACTACAACCCTCCCCCCCCAATGCCAAGCTAAATTTAGAGTCTGAGAATCTCTGTTCAAATCCTAGTACTGTACTTATTACTTTTATGACTTTGGGCAAATCATTTCCTCTCACTAGGCCTTAGTTTCTCAATCTATAAAAATTTAGATAGCTGGACTACATAATCTTTAAGGTTCTTCTCATCTCTAAGCCCATCAATCCAGATCTACTAATCTCTAGTATAATAGTTTTCAACTTTTTAAAATTTACTTTTCAGAACACCCTAACTTTAATCCTTCAAAGGACTATTGGGGCTTCTTCTACCAACACAGATAATAACTTTTTCACACCTTAATAGACAACTCTATCAGTTGCTAAAAGGGGAAAAAAAAAATTCACCCATCAAGAATCAACCTTTCTTTAATGATTCTTTTTACACCTGGGTAGACTGAGTAGAAGTGATGGTAATTAGTCCATCCATAGTCTTCCAATCTCCTAGAGCTAAAAGCTCTGCTGGAATGACTTTCATAATCTTCAAGTCACCTACATACCACTATGTGAGACCTTGAAGGGGAATAGGTCATATCAAGATAATGAATCTAAGTAATAATATGTGGACAAAGTTCTCCAGACTCTGAATGAATGGGAACAGGGGTAAAGGAGGAATAGAAGTGGAGGTATATATAGGGGCCACAAAATAATGCCTAAAATTGCTGGATATTTTTGAGTACAACATCCATGTATTAATTTTTGATCCCAATAAAAACAAAGTTCAAAGCAAAGCCAACTAAACGAAGAATAACTGTATAACAATTTAATATGATATGCATAAATGAAGTCAAATTTGAGTCAGCATTTCACATCAATTGGCAGTTCTTAATAAGCATTGCTACATTTATGAACTAAAAGTTGAACAAACTTTGTAGGGAACTTAAAAGAACCAGAATAATTATTACACAGTAGTTGGCATATGGTAATTGCTTAACAAGTGCTTGTAGACTGAGTCATATTTCTCAACTTAATTTTCATAAGTATAATAAATTAGATCATTTAAAACGAACAATTAGAATGAAACTGTTTTAAATGTTTTTATTAACTCAAATTTTTTAAAATGTTAAACAATATTCAGTTGTGAGACATAAAACATTTGAAAAACAAATTCACTGAATAGCTGAAATAAGTACAAAGAGAAATAGTTTAAATAATGGAAATATAGAAACACAAAGTAAAAAACCTCAAATCTAGACATGATCCACTATATTCATCAATGGGATTCACAAGTCCTACTATTAATAGAAAAACTTGTACTTTTTTTGTACAAATGTTTTTCTTGACAGCATAAAATTAAAACTCAAAAAAACAAACAAACAAAAAAAAAACCTACCCCCAAAACAAAAACCCAAAACCTGGAAAGAGTAAATATTGAGAAAAGCAAAAGAATTTTTCAAGGGAAAAAATAACATGCTTTTAAAACAATAACAAACTTTAAAAAAAGTTTATGGTATCAAAATGATAACAAATGATACCAAAATCATTTGCTTACAGAACTGCCGAGTATCAAAGTCTCATTTGATGGAAGAAAGGTTGATTAGAATTTGTAGCTATTGATGTAACACACACATATATAAATGAGTAATAAATATAGCTGAAAATACTCATTTAAATGATCACACTAAAATTGTTAGATTTGTTTCTTTACAAATCTCATCACAATGCTATGTCAACAAAAAATTCAGTACAGCTGAAAGAAATTTTAAATGTAAATAATATCATGTAAGAGAATTATATTGTACAAGCAGAGATTAAATGATTTCAAAATAAAATGCAGATCTAAAATACTAGTTAAAAATGTGAACCCTGATGAAAACTTGACACACACACTGTGTGCTTCATGGGCAATTGCATTTATTTAGAAATATGACTGAATAGCTATATGAAGTTTTTCAAGTTGTTAACAAGAGTAATCAACTTTACAAAAAATAATTTGTTACAAAGAAAACTTTGAAAAATCATGATTCTATAAAGGCAAAGCATAGGGTACATTTAGGTAAAATATACTGGTTTTCTTGTGACAAAGAATTGTGAAAGGGTGCTTTGAACCAAAAGAAAAAAATGTCACTTTTCCTCGTGATAAAGATGAATTCATTCTTTTTAAGAAAAATATTACTCCTAAAACTTATATATGTGGTAGATATTCATGGAAAGAAACACCACTCTAAGTAAATCAAGGCACAGTTCTCAAATCCATGTTCTAGTCCAGAAATAAAAAGTAATTTGCACTCATGGAAAAAAAAGATTCTCAAAATGTGTCATTAGTAATGGCATTATTACTTGATTCCTATATACCCAGTCACAAAAATCATTATTTTGTCTTTATATTAGTTACAGCAGTCCTAGTACTGATAGGGGAACAGGAAAGATCTTCAGAAAGTGAGATGTAAGATGAATCTTGAAGGAAGCAAAGAAAACGAAGGAGGAATATCAGTAAGGTGGGAAGAGGAAGAATGGAGAAGACCTAAAGATGGAAAGGTACATACAGCATGGGAGACATCTGAATAGCTAATGAACCAATGCAGCTGAATCATAGACTGTATGGAAAGAAATAAAATACAAGAAGGGATCAGGTTATGAAAAGATTTAAATGAATAAAAGTGGAGATTCAGCTTCATAAACTATATAATTCTCTTTACCTCTAACCAAAAAAAAATAAAGTTGTTCAGGTCAATTGTTCTTGTTTAGATGGAATAAAACCAATGTATCACATTTGTCCCACATGCGTTCCTTATCCATTCCTATTTAGAAGCATCAAAATCTTATCTTTACTTTCTTATATAAGGTAACCCAAAAGTCTTAATGTAGTTTTAAACTTTAGTCATAAGACCTTAAGAACTACTAGGAAATTTAATCTATCTGCCGAGCAAAACAAGTAGAACCAGGAATACATTGTACATAATAACAGCAAGAAAATCCAACTATCAACTATGAAAGACTTGGTTCTTCTCAACAGTTCAATGATCCAAAGCAATCCCAATAGATTTTGGACATGGATTTCCATGCCAGCTGCATGCAGAAAGAGAACTGAGGACTGAATGTGAATGAACACATGTTCACTTTTTTTTTAATCTCTCTTATGATTTTTCCCTTTTGCTCTGATTTTTCTCTCAACATGATTCATAAAACAATGTGTATTAAAAATTAAAATATTAAAAAAAGAAACTTAATCTATCATTTCAAGCAACTAAATGGGTGCAAATTTTTTATGCACTAGTGAGTTTCAAAGGCTAGGGAGCTTCAGTGGACAAGTGAGATAGAATTAAAATCTATTCACTGCTTCCCAATCTACAGCTACAAGAGGCAACACAGGGATGCATCTACTTTTCTATGCAATTCTTGGGTTCCTAGTTATTCCATCTTTTTTAAAAGGTGTTGGCAATTTAGATACAATTTATCAAGGTCCCAAAATTTCATTAATATATATGGCCCAGACACTGTCACATATAATATTCCCCCCACCTCTTGAGGAGGTGTCAAAAAAAAAAAAAAAAAAAGCAAACAAATAAAAAAATAAATCATTGCCAAGCAGCATCTCCATTAGTCTTTTGGCAGAACACATCTGGACCTGACTAAAATCTTCCCTGGCTTTCAGGACCATCAGAGCCTTTACTTGTACAGCCTTTAAAATCTCAATGCCACATGGAGGTAGTGAAGGGAAACTTAAAAGAACAGTGCATAAGTGACAAATGCTAAAAATTAATATTTTGTTTTCCAGCATCATTGTCCTTTAAAGAGGGAATATTAAATGTATTTTGGACCACAACTCCCTTTCCCAATCTCACCCCATTCTGACCTTAATGAAAATGTTGTTCTACCTCTCTTGGAGTAGAATGGAAAGCTAGGTCAATCTACAGCATTATCTCTTATCTTGTTTTGTGCCTATATTTTATGCAACTTCTTTTCTTCAAAACAACTTTTCCAGTATGTCATTCTCAAATAAGGATGATTTAAAAAGCGGAGGACATTTCCTGTTTGTTTGTTTTTTCTTTTTTAAAAGCAACTTCTCTGTGGAGGAAGGTCCTGAAAAATTATCACTTACCTTTCTTTTCCCAAGGGAAAAAAAAATGAATAAAAGATTGAACATACCTGCACTGGGTGCCTGACCATGGATAAGTGTGGGAGGCTTCAGTCGGAATCCACTGCTCTTTTCCTCTAGAAGTACAATACAAAAGGTAAGAAAGCAGGCCTTCGGCTGATGTCTAAGCCAGAGATGCAGCAGGGCAAAGAAAATGAGGGCTGCTGGTCCCAGCAGTCAATGAGGGAGGCCCAAAGAAGTAAGGAAAAGACCTCAAAGGACCTGAATTAAAACAAAATGGAAGAATCCCCACCCCCACCCCCCCAAGTAAGAGCTACAGAGCTGCTGAAATGAGTATGTTTTATAGACATTACTAATGAGCGGTACAGATTCATTCAATGGCTCTGTAAGTGGGTGGGAGTTGACAACGAAACAGTAAACTGGATAATGACTAAGAGAAGTAGAAGCAGGAAAAGTTACAGCACAAAAAGATACTTTCAAAGGAGCAGTATTACAGTGTTTTTAACCAAAAGGTGGTTAGCTATTAAAAGTCTACAATGTATAGACAGCCCTGAAGCTGGAAATGTTTTAAAATTTAGAATGTTTTTTAATTAAAAACAAATAAACAAAAAAGAAGGATCCTATCACAAACATGCTTTCACTGTGGAAAAGAATAGATTGATAACCAAGAATTATAAAAAAAAACATGAGTCTACTTTAATCCTGGTCTAGACCTTGATGACTTTACCAACAAAGAGGGAATAGTAATTCATATTATAGTAACTCCTAAAGTATTATATTGAAGGACTAAGAGTCATCATAAGGAATATGTTAAATGTGATAATCCTAAATGAAAAATAAATCTACTTCCAAAATCTAGTAGAAATTTTTCTCTATAAGTAGGAAATGTTCCTAAAAGCCTTAAAAGATCCAATTGACTATTTAATGAATAGTAGCATCCCAGAAGAGTAAAACTCATATATCTATATACCAGAACAGATAGATACTATAATTCTAAAAGGCAAAAACTAGGAAAATTTAGCTACAATTTGATATTTAAAAAGTTAATCCTACCACGACAATTAGTTTTCACTCCTAAGCTAATGTTTTAGATAAGGAACTTCATTAGCTAATTTATATTCTTTTATTCTATCCCTAGAATAATCCTGGACTCTAATCTTACTAAGACCCAGGCCTTCATCTTACTTCCAGACCAGCATTTCCATACTAGCCTCTTTCCCATTCCCAATCTCTGCCTGCCAGCTCCCTCTACTTGTAAATTCCTACAGGACAGGAACAATCTCACTTGTATTTGTATACTCATAGTAAGTGCCTAATAAATGCTTTTATCAAGGACTTTTGATTGGGGGGGGAGAGGGGAAGAGAAGAAGGGGAGATTGTGATTATGGACCTCCTTTGGAAGTCTTGATGAAACTAGACTCCATAGAATATGTTTTTAAATAACTAATATAAAGGCTAAATCAGTCAGAGATTAGTAAAAATATATATATAAACTAAAGATGCAATTTCTTCCCTATTAATGTTCATATATTCCATGGGTCCATATACCCCAGAATAAGAATACCTGGTTTCATTTTTAAGTCCTTTCCTGCCTTCTCCTCCCCTCTCACTTATGGGATTAAAGAAAATCCAGAAATCATCTGATTTCTTAATGAGAAATCTCTCTATAAACATCCAACATAAATTGTCTCTATGTAATGGGAAAAATCCCTAAGCATTTCTTCATAACAGCATATAGACTAGGGAAGCTCACCTGGTTCTGAGTCAGAATTGCCTGCAGATGGTTCACAGAAGGTTGATGGCATAAAAACATTGTTTTTTGATACTGTCATCAAGGTGATATGGGGGAAGGAAGAGGGAAAGAGTGGGAGGAAATAAAAAAGCATGAGTAAAAGGGAAGACACATGAGATCACTTCTCTGTCAAGTATCAACTTAAAAATACAAATGTGGGGCTTATAGCCATGAAATGACATCATAATGGACAAAAGATTTAAAATGTTTACCAAAAAAAAAAAAAAAAAAGAAAAAGAAAAAGAAAAGAAAAAAAGAAAAAACCCTTTAAAATCAGTGCTGTATTCATGTAGCTATCCCTTTAGTGAAAATCAAGGATACGATCAATGCTAATCTTACATAACCATAGTAAACTCTTTATTACTCAGAGTTGATAATCTAGTACAACCCCTTTAGCCAATGCATCAATTCCCTCTACAACATTAACAATTGACCAATTAATAAATGACTCTACCTCCAGTGAAGTTTATTGTCCTATCCAAAGTTCTGAATGGTAAGAAGCTCTTCCTTCTTACCAAATCAGTTTCATTGCAATTTGTAATCACTGGCTCTTTTTCTGACCTTTGAAGGTACCCAGGTCAAGTCTAATCCCTCGGACTTTTGATAGTCCTTCAGAAAGATGAAGACAGCAATTATGAGTCTTTCCCCTTTCCCAAAATCACATCTTCTCCAGTTTAAAACGGCCAGTTCCCCCAACTACCTCACTGGATAGTTTCATGTTCCTACGTTTAATCGAATGGCCTCATTCAATTATCATCCTTCTTGAAATGTCTGTTCAGAGAAGAATATGAATTTCCCTGTTTTAACAAGGAAAACAATGGAATAGCTTATTTTACCATTAGGTTCTTTTTGAGTTCACAGTTTTAACTGTTTAGATATTCATTCAAGGGAATGGAATGAACAGAAAAAGACCAAAATCAAGATTTTAAATTACAGCCACTTTTTAATTATTCTTACATCACAAATTTTTACTCTCAGATTGGTTGTCAACCACCAACCTTCCAGATACCTCCTGCCATAATTAATTGAGGTATTCTCTGGAAAAAGAAACCAATTCTAATATTAGTGTGAGCAAAACGCAGCTTATCTGTTACCAAAGGGCTGCTATTATCAGCTTCTGCATGGAGAACTCGCAATATGGGAATTCCTTACACCAATAATGAGTGCAAAGAGTTATAAATTTAGGGTTAGAAGGCTCTCTCTCACTTAGTAAATAGGTCCCAAGGGGCTGCATGAAGTAGTGGTTAAATGACTTGATCAAGGTCATAGATGTAGGAAATACCAAAGTTAAGGTTTAAATATCTCCCTCACCTCCTCCCACTCTTTTGCAAAGGACAGGGGTAGAAGAGTAAGAAAGGGTGTCCACAAGTGTAGAATACTACATATATTGTAAATTTTTAAAACACATACTAAGTGTATTTAATATACTGTATGTGTATGCATAAAATTAGAGTACATACAGCATTTGATATACTGATTTCTGCCCTGTTCATCTTCCTCTTTTTAAAGAACAATGTTTGTTATAAGTAAAGGCTCTCTTGAGGAAAAAGTGGTCAAAGGAAATGGAAAAATGTAAATAATGTAAAAACAAAAGATATAAATAAAAAATAAGAATGTGTATATGTGAAACACACACACAGAGTATCTTTTTGATTCTAAGTTTAGGATTCTATTTACTACACCACAATGAATCTTCATCTACATGTCCAATCTCACCTGTTCTCAGAAGAATTCCTAAGCAAGATTAGATTTGGTTAAGTGTCTGGATGGAGTACTCCCAATAAAAGTTTCAATGCATTTCAAATCTGAAATATTTTTAATTATCCATACCATTGCTCTCTTCTTTTTCTACAGATAAGAGATGAATGCCTTTTTTAAAAAGTTGCCCCAAGGTCTAAGGAAAGAGCGATATTTAGTATAAGATGATACAGGATTTCAAACTGGAAAGGACCTTAGAAATCATCTAATTCATCCTCTTTATTTTAGATGAGGAAGCTGAAAATCAGAAAACTTAAGTCTTTACCAAGATCATAAAGGTAGAAGCCAGGATGTGAATCCAAATTCTGGACTCCAAAACTGACAATTAGTTTTATGGTTTATATCCTTCTTCCAAGGAAATGGCTAAAATCCAAGGCTCTTCTTTTGCGCTACACTGCCCTAGTAAAGATGTCTGATGGGCCTCAACCCACTCGACCTTCCCCTGAATTCACAATACCTATGTTTTGTGATAATAGTGGCACTGGATGAATAAAAAGAAACTGAATAATTATATCCTTAAAACTAATGATATGATTTATATATGAAATTTGTTTTTAAGCATGAATAAATCTTCACATAAGTAACATACAAATTAGAATTCTAAATATTTCTAATTTTAAAAATTTCTAAATAGTTAACAAGTTACAGATGGAGAGCACAGGATAATGTTGACAGACATAATGGTACTAAAAATGAATTGGTGGAGGGAAGGAAAAGATAGAAACTAAACCATTTGACCTAATTTAATTCAAATCTTCAATGGCTGCCCTCCTGCTACAGGATAAAGTCCAAACTTTTATTAATTCAAGGCCCTCTCCAAGCTAATCTCAAACCTGACTTTTCAGTTAATCATATCACCTGCCACTTTCCTACATGGGCTCTTTATTTCAACCAGATATTGATCCTCTCCTCCTGTACCTTTGCTTTTGCACATAGTATGTCCTGTCCTCTACCTAGCAATGCCCTCTTTTTGCCTATATATCCCATCCTTAAAGATTCAGCTCATTTATATCCCTCATTAAGACAGTTCTTTCTCCTTGCAAAAGAACCCCCAACATAACTGAGAGTGCAGCATTTTATATACTGGACTACAATCTTTCCTAATTTTTTATGTCTAAGTCTTATCTTTTCAAGTAAACTCTAAGGTCAAGGATAGGGACCTTATTCTCAAATGCTTTTTCTGCATCTATTAAGATAATCACATGTTTTTTTTTTTCATTTGGCTATTGATATAGTCAGTTATACTAATAGTTTTCCTAATACTGAACCAGCCCTGCATTCCTGGTATATAATCTTACTTGGTCATGGTGTATTATCCTGGGGATGATTTTCTGTAATCTCTTTGCTAACATTTTATTTAAGATTTTTGCATCAATGTTCATTAGGGAGATTGGTCTATAATTTTCTGTTTTCATCCTACCTGGTTTAGATATCAGTACCATGTCTCTGTCATAAAAGAAATTTGGTAGGAGGTCCTTCTATATTTTTGTAGGTATTCTTTTCCATTTCATTTAGGTTATCAAATTTATTGGCATAAAGTTGGGCAAAGTAGCTCCTAATTATTGCTTTAATTTCCTCTTCACTGGTGGAAAGTTCTTATTCTCATGCTTTGCTTATTGCTAACTTTGTTTCACAGTGGGCTCAAAAAACACTATTGACAAGATCACAGGATTTGAAGTCGGATAGTTTATCTTGAAGATCCATCAACACTATTTTGTGGAGGAGAAAGTCAGGCCCCCTAAAAGGTAGATCGTCCAAAGTCACATGGGTAGTAGTAAGTAGATCTGGGAGCTGAATACACATTTCAAAACTCCAAATGCAATGTTCTCTGCATTACAAAGTGCATTCTACCTTTTATGTGCCAGTAATCTTGATTTGATAAACGTTCAAATCCTATAATCAAATAATCAGTCTTTAACTTAAAACTGTATAAGTTTTAAGATAGGATTGTTGACTTAGTGTGACCAATAGAGCAGTCCTATAGGGAATGGATACCCTTTTCTCACACCACCTTCTCCAATGTAGAACAACCATTCATAAGAGGGTACTTCTTAGTTTCTAAGAGAGACTTTAGGAAAATCACCCTGTTTCATGTCTATTTATTTAATTACACTCCAGATAAATTATATTTAGCCTTATATTTAACGAAGAACTAAAATAACTTTCTATCTTCATTTTTGATGGAAATTAGGTTTTAGATTCATTTTTTACTGACTTATAAATCACAGCTATTACACTGAGGCAATTGAAGGGTGAAAAGGGAACAGGTGACATAAGAATAAATATACCCTCTCCTCTCATTTTCTGGGATAATGATACATTTTTTTACCTGACTGTGATGGAGGAAATTGAGTTAATGAAGAAGTTCTTTCCCGTTTTACAGGAGGACAGTAATTTCCATCTTCTCGGTCAGAATCTGCAAAGGGTAATGAGAAAAGGAAAACATTTATACACGTGTATGTGTGTGTGTGTGTGTGTGTGTGTGTTTGTGTGTATGTGTGTGTCTGTGTACAGGCTGATCCCTTTAACAGATACTAACACATCCAATATCTGGCAGATTTCCTCACCTTCTCCATCTTCTGGACTTGAACCATCAGCAGATCTCTGAAATAAAAGCATAACAATAGTAAAACAGATTTGCCCTAATAATCCATGTAAATCCTAAAAAATGAATTATAACCTATTACTCCACCAAGATCTATACATACACAATTATTAAAATTACATTCAGAATTTCAACCAGTAGATCAAAGGATGATCATCACAACGAAACATTTCTGTATCTGGCTTATAAACACACATAGATCAAAAACCATTTTTTAAATTAACCTCCCTAGATAATATTTACAAAATAAAGATTAGTCACCATTATTTTCATAAATTATAATGTTTTTTCTAACTGTAGTATTACCTTAAGAGGCCAAAAATATGAGTCTATTTTCAAAATCATTATGCCTATCACTGAAATACTTACTATCTCTGCAGAAGAGCCCAGCAGGCTGTATAAAAGACATGGAATACTAACTCATGGCGCATTCCTAACAAAATAATCTGAATCAAGCCATGAAAATTCACTTAGGTGAGAATTTTTTTTTTTTTTTTTTTTTTTGCCTCTGGCACAAAGCATTAAATTTCAGAACCAAAAATCAAATTTATCAAATATATTCAAGTACATGACTTTTTACAATCTAATTAATTGCCAGAAGACATTAAATGAGAGCAAGATAAGAATTTCCTTATTCTGACTCTAAATCTTGAATTAAACCACTAAATCAGCAATGAAATTGGCCTCATACTATTTTAAAATCCCTGACAAAACAAACATTTCTCAAACAAGCATAGTCCTCGAGCTTGAATTCACTGAAATAAATATTAAGTGCTCAAGCACAAGGTCTTCTGGCTAGTCATTTTTTGATACTCTGATGAGTTAACTAAAATGCCATCTATCATATTATGACCTAAAATTTAATTTAAGAGCAATAAGAATGTTGAGCTTTGAAATATTCAAGCAAATTATCAGGACTAAAAATCAGGTTTGGTTCAGCTAAACCAAGACTAATTTATAAGGAATGATATGATACTGTAGACATAAAACCTTGAATTACAAAACTTTCCCATCTGATTGCAACACCCACTCTGAATAACATGTTCTCTAATGGAACATCAGGCATCTTAATCCAACAATTCCAAATCATATTCTAGCATGATGAATATATAATGCTGAACAAAATGCCACAAATCACTGATGGCTAACTAACCCTATAGGAAAACTCTTTTTATAAAATTTTTCTTCACTACTTCAACAACTCCCTGATCTCATTAATATCAGAGCTCCTTTCAATAGTACAGATTAAAACCCATTCATGTTTTGTGGGTATTTTCTAATTTACATTTCTAATTTCTAATGTGCAGGAAACCTTCCTGAAGCCTTTAAAATATACTAGATATCAATACAGGTTATCAACTCTATTATCTCTCATTCATACTATATGACTATTCCAACTTTTTCCCCTCTCTTAACTACCCATCTATGCGACAATATTAAAAAAAAATCACCATAAAATACATTTCAAACAGATTTTTATGACACTGGTCAACTGGGGCTGTTAATATAGGGCATGAGAAAAAGCTGTCATATTAATCCCATTATTATCAGCAATAAAAGTCCAAGCTGCCAAATAAAAACATTGATTACTTCTTGAAGGATACAAAGTACTGCCCTTTCCTCTTTACAGAATCAGAATCTCAGAGCTAGAGGAGTTCTCAGAAGTCATCTAGCCAACTTATAACTAATCAAAGAAATACAAGCAGTTTCTATCAAGATATCAAATGAAGACTAAAGTCATTATCTCCTCTCAAGCACTTTGGGCAGCTCTGACCTGCTAGGAAATATTTCTTTACAGTAAACTGAAATCTAAATCTTCTCTCCTGTTATTATTTGTTCTGCCTTTAGAGATCAAATCTAATCTTTCCTTCCCCATGAAAGCTCATCAAATACTTTGATAATTATGTATTCTCTAAGTTTTTTCTTTTTCAGGTTAAAAATCCTCAGTCCCTTAATTGTTCTTCCTATTAATGCTCCCTCGTACCTTTACCATCTGAGTCAACCTTCTCTGGATATATGCCATTCTATCAATGTTCTTCCTAAAATGTGGCCCCATTATAGGATCATAGAAATTAAAGCTAAAGAGGATCTAAAAGGATCTTTAAGTCAATCCCCTCATTCTGCAAATGAGGAAACTGACGTCCAGAGACTGAAGGGATTGGTCCAAGCTCACAGTTATAGAAAACAGAGGATTTGGATTTGAATTCAGATTCTCTTGGCTTAAACCTTGTTTTGTTTTCAATATAATCTGTTGCCCTGGCTAAGATTTCTGGTGGTTCTTTCCTTTTTCAAACTAACCCATAGCTCTATATAAGTCTCTTGTTTTCTAGACACCTGACCAGGATAGAATGTGATGGGATTACTACCTACCTTGTTCTGGACTCTGTCTCTATCAATGTAGCCTCATATAGAATTAAGCTTCTTTGAGGGCCATATTTCACTCATTAATTCATTGAATTTTTAGTCCATCAAAACTCCCAGATATTTTCACATATCCAATCATTTGAACACTTCAGAAGTTTTTTAATCTTGTGTCCCTATATTTGTCCCTTTTAAATTTTATATTCTTTTGACCCATTCTGAAGGAATGGAAAAAAATGACAGAATTCATCAGCAAAAGTGATCTTCCTTAAAAGTTCAGATCTGCTATTACCCCTCCACCTCTTAAGTGAGTTCCAGTAGCTCCCTATTGCCTTCAGATTTAAATTTAAAATCTTCTGTTTGGCATTCAAATTCCCTTGTCCCACTTCTACTTTTCCATTTTTCCACCACTCTTAACCCCATATAATGACCAATCCAGTGACATCAGCCTGTGTTATTTTTCACACAAGACACTCCATCTTCAAACTGCAGGCATTTTCTCTGGCTGTCTCCCATTCTCTTCCTTCTTTCTGCCTCTCAGCTTCTTTTACATCCAAACTTAAAATCTCACCATCTCTAAGAAGCACTTCCCTCAAGCCCCTTTACTGCTAGTGCCTTCCTTCTTCAATTTGTTCTATATGTGATCTGTCTTTACATAATTGCTTGCATACTGAGTCTCCCCATTAGCCTGTCTTGAGACCATCTTTTGTCTTGTGATCTCAAATGCTTAGCACAGTGCCTGGCACAGAGCAGGCAGTTAAACAATGTGTAGGAAATGACATTCATCTATGTTCTCTGAGCTGTGCATAAGCTGGCAAATCAGTTTCCTTATATATAACAGAAAGCTGTATTAGACTAGCTAGTTTCTAATATTTTATCATCTTCTAATTTTAAAATTGTTGTCTCACAGCAAATTCAAATTTAAAGTAGCTACTTTTAATTAGTCTTGGAAAAAATAGTCTTCTAAAACTTTGATCTCACAATATCTTCCTGAAGAATCAAATAAAAAATAATGGAGACAGCTTCATGGCTAAAAAGACACATGCACAATAAAGAGGAGAGCAAGTACAGAAAAGTACAAGTAATACATGGGTAAAGGAAATGACAGTGGAATGTATAAAATCCAGCAACTATCAACCAATCAACAAAAATTTATTTAGTACCCACTATCTACAAGGCCCTATCCTAACTGCTGGGGATACAAAGTCTCAAAAAAAAAAAAAAAAGCAACCCCAGCACTCAAGAAGCACAATTAAATTAGAGAAGTCCTGTAAACCACTAAAATATGTGTAATGACTTATTAAGTAAAAATACAACCTGAACTGTGCATTTATTATGTGCAAAACCACAGTACTTCAACTACACTGAAGTGTAATTACTATTTGGGTAAATGACCTTTACCAACTATATGTAAAAACACCCAATTTTATTTAAAATTGAACATTGATAGAATTCTCAAATCCAAAGTTTCAGCCTTTCCTGGTGAGTATATGACCTCCTTTCTCTCCCTGCCTGCTCCCTCCCCTTTTTTTTGCAAAAAGGCAATCTGCATGAGCTTTCCAAGAACTTCCTCTTCTCTAAAGCTAGTTCAGTTAAATAAATTTAATTCAGCATTTGTTAGGTGCCTACTATGTGAAAAGTAGCGAGAACATAGAATAAGCTCTCGGTAGAGAAGGGAGAATGAGACATTCACAATTATTTAATGCAACTTTTCCAAGTGCAAAACAGAAATGAATAAAGTACTATAAGAAATAAGAATAAGAAAGTACCATAAGAAATTTTTATCTAGGGAAGATTTTATGGAAAAGGTAGCATCTAACCTGAGATATGAGGGAATCAATTTCAATATGCAGAAATAACAAAATAGGAGTAGTTCCAAAGAAAGGCAATGACAATGCATTTTGACTTCAAAAATAGTAGGAATTAAAAATATGAAAGAAAACTGGACCTACACTGTGGAAGATAATGAAAGCCAAGATAATGCATTCATATTTTATTTTGTTAAGGCAATGGAGAATGCTGCCTTAATCTTAGATTTGGCTTGAATAGGGAATTATATAATAGGAAGAGTATTAAGGTTTTGACATAAAAATGGATAGCAAAGACTCAGTATCATTAAAAAAAAAAAAGATCAATTAGGCAGCTATTTCAATAATGCAGGTGAGGGTTGATAATGGTCTGCAGTGAAAATAGAGAGATATTATGGCCTGTGGAATACAACAGATTAATTATAGAGAATGAAAATTATATCTAGAATTGAAGTTGATTTCAAAATTAAGATCCCAGTAAATTGAAATTTACTCAGCAATAATGTATATACTGGGGGAAGGCCAAGGTTAGTTGGGGAAGAAGAGTTCTACTTTGGATAAACTAAGTTTGAGAAGTCAATGGAACTTACAGGTGCAGCTGTCCAGATTTTTTTAATGGTCCAAAAGAAGAGGAATTACAAGGCAATTCTAATAGACTTGTGATGGAGAAAGCCATCTGCATCAGAGAGCAGACCACAACATTGTATGTGGATCACAACATTGTATTTTCACAATTGCTGTTGTTTGCTAGCTTGCTTGTTTTTTTCCTTCTCATTTTTTCCCCTTTTGATCTGATTTTTCTTGTGCAGAATGATAAATGTGGAAATGTTAGAAGACTTGCACATTTTTAACTTAGATTTCTTGCTGTCTAAGAGAGGGAGAAGGGAGGGAGAAAAATGTGAAACACAAGGATTTGCAAGGGTGATGAAAATTATTTTTGCATGTATTTAGAAAAATTAAAAAGCTATTGATGGGATACAGTTTCTAGGGGAAATGTGGCAACAGCCCTGAGGCCACTTGGCTTTGGGAGTGCCATAATTCCACAACTAATGTTGGCTATCAGATACTAGGGTTTCCAAGACAAATGGTGGGGTACTCTTCCACTTCCACTTCCAAACCATAAAATTCAATTTTGAGGGGCATAATAAAATTAGCATACCAGTGACATGAAGCACAGATCTCTCCTTTTCTTATAAATTTATCTTCTCACTCCTAGTTCTTTGCTAAGTCCTTTTGGAACTTCAATTGGCATTAAAAAAAAAACTTTGCCCCTTGACCTGGACATGGGTTCAAGCCTGAAAATTCTTTTGACACACCTTATGACACCAGTCTGTAACCCCAACCTTTTAGGATCTCCTTCTGAACCTCAACACTATTTTTATCTGGAAGGAAGGGAGGAAAGGAAGGAGGGAGAGAGGAGGGAGGAGGGGAGAAAGAGGGGAAGGAAGGAAAGATGGAAATCAAATAAGGCTAGAATTATTATGCAGTGTGGATCAGAGAAGGACAATGATATAGAGCTTTTCATTTCCTATATAACTTTCGTTTCTCTGCCAGGGAGAATGATCTTCAGGCTAGGAAGAATAGAACAAAAACAGCTAACAGAATTCATACTAAATAATAGTGAGAAGTTGTCACCGGGTCCAAATGAATGAAAGGGCAAATGAAACTGCTGAGCCCATTGTCACTTATCTCTTTTAAGATTATTAAAAAAAATTTTCTTTTGGAGATATAAAACAGCTTTGGAAAAGAAAAATGTTATCTTGATTGTTCTTAAAAAGAGTTGTCAAGAGGGTCAAAATCTGCAAATTATAGACTAGTGGGCTTGAGTTTAATTTCTTAAAAAAAAATTTTTTTATTAAAGCTTTTTAATTTTCAAAACATATGCATGGATAATTTTCCAACTTTAACCTTTACAAAACCTTGTGTTCCAATGTTTCCCTGATTTCTTCCCACCCCCTCCCATAGATGGCAAGTAATTCAATATATGTTAAATATATGTATTTCAACATATTTAACACGTATTGGACTACCTGCCAGCTAGGTGTGTGGTTGTGGGTGTGGGAAAGGAGGGGAAAATTTGCAATAAAAGATTATGCATGAGTTAATGTTGGAAAAATTACCCATGCATATGCTTTGTAAATGAAAAAAATGTATTTTTTAATTCATATATAATTTCATATATTATAATATACAGTTTAATAAATATATATGTTAAAACTAATACATGCATACATATTTATACAATTATCTTGCTGCACAAGAAAAACCAAATCAAAAAGAAAAAAAAATGAGAAAGAAAACAAAATGCAAGCAAACAACAAAAAAAAAAGTGAAAGTATTATATTGTGATCCACAATGAGTTTAATTTCTTTCTTTCTTTCTTTTTTGGCTGAGGCAATTGGGTTTAAGTGACTTGCCCCGGGTCACACAACTAGGAAGTATTAAATGTCTGAGGCCAGATTTGAAATCGGGTCTTCCTGACTTCAGGGATGGTGCTCTATCCACTGCGATCCCTAGCTGCCCGGCATTGAGTTTAATTTCTAAGCAAAATTCTAGAATATGCTAATACTATCTAGTATTTACATAGCATTTTAAGGTTTGCAAAATCTTTGCAATTATCTCACAATCTTCACAACAACAATAACCCCGAGAGGTAGGAGCTATTAATATTTTATAGAAGAACAAACTGAGGCTAAAATTAAATAATCTGCCTATGGGAATGTGACAGAATTTGAACTCAGGTCTTCCTGACTCCAGCCAGGTACTCTATCCCCTGCAGCCATTTAGGGATTTTTTTTTTAAAGGAATAGTTGTAAATATCTAGAAAAGGAAGCAATAATGAAATGACAAACAAATTCATCATGAAATAATCATGCCAGATTAACCTCATTTCCTTTGTTTTGGATAAGGCTAAATTTGAAGATCAGTACAAGGTTGTAGATGTAAATTAGCAAGAGTTTGGCTTTTTCAAAGTCCCTCGTATTGTTGTTATGAAAAAGAGGGAAACAAGAACTACTAGATCAGCAAACTATCAACTAAGTTCATGATCAAAGCCCATAAACTAAGAATTTTTTGTGTATTCTTAAATACACAAAAAATTTATAGTTCTCTACCACAGTTTGCCCACTCCTGGGCTAAATGATATTACAACTAAGCCGATTCAGAACTGGTTGACTGGCCAGTTAAATCCAGAAAGTTTTCAGTAGTGTCTCCAAGGATCTGTACTTGGCCCTAGGCTATTTGACATTTTTATTAATGACTTGGTTTTAAAAGTATAACTGGCATACTGATCAAATCTGGAGATTACACAAAACTGGAAATAGTAGCTAAACAATTAATGATAGGACTGAAAAAAGATCTTGATAAGCTAAAAGAATAGAGCAAATCAAATTAGATTTTTAAATTCTGTTCTGTATCTGTGCTTTTTTCATTGTAGGAAACTCTTGGTAAAGGAACTTCTATTTTCCAAAAAAATCAACAGTTGCAATTGATTTGTCCATGGCATTCCTAATTCCAACATGAGTTCTCTATCTACTCTGCTAAGCTGCCAGAAATATAACAGAAAGAAATGTAAAAAAAAAAAAAAAAAAAAAATCAATCAATTTCACAAGCTAAAAAGAGAGAGGCCTGTCTTAAAAACAATCTGAGAAATGTAGTGATCTGAAAGCTTGATGTATATATTATGATTTGGCATCTAAGAAAACTAATCAATTGGGAAAGCAACTGGGAAGCAATGAGAACAGCAAAACCATCCAGAACAGGGCATTCAGTTATGGATGCATTTTAGGAGGACATAGTGACTATGGAAGAATCATGGAGGGCCTTGAATTTATACCATAAATATTAGTTGAAGGAAGAGCTGTTCAGCCTAGATAAGTCAAGATTTGGGGAAGAGGGAAGGATGAGAATGGAGAAATGGAACATGATAATGTCTTTTAAATATTTAGGGCTCTCATCTAGAAGAGAGATTAGAGACTTCTGTTTGCTCCCTGAGTACAAAACCAGAAGCAATTGGGTAAAAGCTGAAAAGAATCAAATTTAGACTAGACAGAAATAAACTTTTTAACAATGAATACTTTTCCAAAAGTGTTCCTTCAAGGTTTGGGTTCCTATTCACAAGAGAACTCCAAGCAAAAAGCTAGATGACCATTTGTCAGGTATGTTGTAGGGGGATTCAGATATAGGTTGATCTGAATTTATCTCAGAGTTCACTTCCAAGGATTAGAGTGTGTGATGTGATAACCAAAACAATGACAATAAGTGTGCACATAAGCCAAGGATAAAATCACAAAAGACAATCACATTTAAGGAGAGCAAAATTGAGGGAAATACTTAAGCATAATGAGAAGGATTAGTCAGAGGAATAACAGAACTATATAAATGTTAAATGCCATGGCAAGAGTGGAGTGAACATCAAGCTTTTTAAGAGATGCTTTTTATCCCATCCCTTCTTGATTTGTAAGGAACATCTTTAGTACACCTAAAACTTCCTTCTCTAGCAATTTCAACATTTTCTTTGGCTTCAAGACTTGGAAAACCTGTATTCATTCTAGCTACCTTACTATTTTTCTCCTTTTCACTGTAACATATATATATATATAGCATCCTACTATATACATAGCATCTCCATTTCATCACTACTTTCACATGCTATTTCACTTCTTTGCTCTACATAACTAGTAAAGCTTCTCTCTTGAAAGTAATGACCTTTTTACTGCAAAAAAAAGAATGCCTTTTTCATTTACTGCTCTCATTTCTAATGAAATCAGAAAACCTGAATTTGAGTCCTGCTTCTATAACTCAGCAACATGATGCAAATTACTTCACCTTTTGAGATTTCAGTTTCCTCATCTGTAAAAATGAAAGAATAAACAATCTTCTTTAAAATCTCTGCTCTGCTAATGCACAACAATCTAAATACAACATTCTAACTCTTCAAACTTCTTAATATGGTCTTGCCATCCCTTCAATGTAGCAATTCTCCCAGTTTCATTCTTCAGCTTTTGATCTAGGGAGTTCATCTATTTTCCCTAATTCCAACAAACTGTTGTATACTTCTAAATCTTTATCTTCAGTTTTCTCAACTTAGTTGTAGTCAACAGATTTTGGACTCACAGGATTTCTTTTTGGTTATCCTACCCATCACTTTATTTCCCAAACAAGCTCTCCTTTGTAAAAATTTCCAGTCTCTATTCCCACTAGGCTAGAAATTACATTTTTCCTTCTTCACCTCCAGTAGCCTCTTAAGCTCTATTGACTAACTCAACTCCCTGACCTTAGTTTCTCTCCAGCATTGCTGGTTTCATTTTAATTCATTTAGATTTCATAAAACAAAGAAAAAATGTTAATAATTTAAATATGCACAAGGGACAGGAAGCTGATTGTTAAACATTCGTAAGCACACCGATAACATTGTCTCAGCCCATATTTAAATTTGGAAAAGTTAAGCACAGAAAGATCTTACTTCAGTTAATAAAATGTTTTTGGCCATAGCATTTAATAAAACTAAGGCATGAAGAGATTTATTTGATCTGTGAAGGTAGTACATATATGGATAAAAATGAAAATCTTAAAGTATTGAAATATACTGTCTTCAACAGTTCATTAATTATCTCATGTGTGTCTGCTTAGTTTCCCTAACTAAATGAGTACTTTCCTGATGAAGAAATCATCTTCCTCTTATATTCCCTCCACAATCTCACAGGAAGTATTCAGTATAGATTTGTCAAATTATCTTAACCAAAATGATTGCTGACATCATTTCATAAGCCTAGATTGCAATGAGGTTACTGAAATTAAAAGCAGTTTAAATAGCTCTTGATCTACAACAAAATGCTATTACACCTCTGTGCTTCTTGAAAATATCTGAGCTCTTCCTTCAGTGAAACAAAACTGAAGGTTAAAATCAATTGAAATCTACAAATAACTATCTACATGAATATAAACTGCTTGCATTTTTGTTTTTCTTCCCGGATTATTTATACCTTCTGAATTCAATTCTCCCTGTGCAACAAGAAAACTGTTCGGTTCTGCACACGCATATTGTATCCAAGATATACTGTAACCTATTCAACATGTAAAGGATTGCTTGCCATCTGGGGGAGGGGGTGGAGGGAGGGAGGGGAAAAATCGGAACAGAAGTGAATGCAAGGGATAATGTTGTAAAAAATTACCCTGGCATGCGTTCTATCAATAAAAAGTTATTTAAAAAAAAAAAATAACTATCTCCATCACTAAAGCAAGACCATGACAAAGAAATGGAGAGAAGCTATTGGTCCAGTCAATTATAGATTATGGGGAGAAACTCTTCAATTTCTATATTCCTAACTTCTAACACAGTGCCTTGTACATAATTCAGGCTTAATAAACGCTTGTTGAATTATTAACTACTTGGTACCTGGAGAAGGCTGAAGTTGAATGGACGGCTGAGTTGACAGTGAACGGACAAGAAAAACAGAGCTTCTACAAACAATATTAATGGGGAACAACTCTAGTAAAAACATTCATCTTATCTGCTAATACGCATAAAAATTGTCTAAAATGATTCAGCTGAAAGAGCACATTAAAGCAATCAACCCTCCATTACATATAATAATAGAAGAGGAGAAGTGGGGCAGATAACATGAAAAAAAAGTCCAATTTTGTTCAACTTGTTGCTGCTCTATATTCTATTTCTTTCTACTTTCTATTCAGATTTCTCCTGTCCTTTCCAATTCTCAATCTATGAACCTATGTCCAATAATAAGTTTGAGGATAGACAGCATCACTTAATGCCCACCGTCTCTATCTAAAATTGAGGTTTTTTTAAGTTCACTTGCATCAAAGGAAGGTTTAGTAATATTATACCTTATATTTACGTACTGCTTTGCTATTTTCAAAAAACTTTTAGATAGATCATCACATCTGAATACCACAATTACTAGAAGCTGAACAGATATCATCCCCATTTTAAAAATGAGAACACTAAGGCTCATAAAGGAAGTGGCTTGCCCAACATCACATAGCTTGACAGTGACAGCCAGAATTTAATTCCAGGGCTGAAGACTCAAAGGTCAATGCTTGGGAGTAAAGCAAGGTCTTTTCCCCTTTCAAGTTTTTTCGGGACACAAATAAATTAAGATACTCTTAACTACACAAGAGATTTTTTTTTTTCATTTAAATACTATAGGTAATTGAGTTAGTCCTTTTTTTTTCATTTAAATACTATAGGTAATTAAGTTAGTCCTTTTTTTTTTTTTCATTTAAATACTATAGGAAATTAAGTTAGTCCTTTTTTTTTTTTTTTTTTTTGGCTGAGGCAATTGGGGTTAAGTGACTTGCCCAAGGTCACTAAACTTGGAAGTGGTAAATGTCTGAGACCAGATTTGAATTCAGGTCCTCCTGACTTTGGGGCTGGTGCTCTATCCACTGCATCACCTAACTGCCCATTAGTATCTTTTTAAAAACAATTTTAGGAAGGAGGGGAAGAGGGCTGTGTAATTTTAATATATGTGTGTGAATAAGTCCCTTTGAAAATAACTTGCAATGCACCCTACCTATTCATTCCCCCCCATCCCCAACCAAACTATTACCTACCAGTGCCATCACTAAACTTTTCTTTCCCTCCTGAATTAGTCCAAAACCCCAGAGGAAGTCACTCTGCCCCACTCTAGACTTAAGAAAGAAACCAAAATGTAGTTAACTTATGTGCAGAGTACTTTATTTAAAATAAGTTAATAAATAAAAGAATAGTTCACCCAGATAATCATCCCTCTAACACTATCCTGAAAGATGGAGCATTATGAACTTTCTAATTAATTCAAAATTGAGAAATACCATTTCTCAGACAAATCATTATAACAACATTTGTGAAATAGTTCTAACAACATAAAATCATGATATAAGAAAAAGACTCTTGAGAAATAATCATTTCTTTTAAGAGGATACTATGGAATGCCCTTTCACTACTGCTAAAAGTTTTATCAGTCCTGTAAACTTAGGGAAAATATGCAGAGGTAGCCACCTTACAAGTTTCTTCTGTTGGAGTCAGAGCTTTCTCTGCCCAGGAACCAGTCGTAGCCCTGGGTGAATGAGGCCAGATTCTCTGAGATGGATTAGTCCCTGTAGCCGAATATGACTCAGATGTAACCTCTAATCCAGCATGAGATTGTAGACTTGGAAGGCTTCTGTCCTTTGTATAAAGGATGAAATGGCATAAATAAAAGTAGTTTTATTTAAAGAAAAACAACATCATCCTCCCTCCCTCCCACAGCACATGATGCCTTCTACTTGCTTAAGCTTGGGATAAAAAAGGCACTTGCCAAGGGAAAGTCAAATTATCATGTCAGAATGTTACTCTTCAGCCTTGGTAATTCAAAATATCTAGGGCTGCAAGAAGATTAGGAGTGGAACTGGGACAGCCTTCTATTCCCCAATTGCTCTCTAGGTTTTAAATGAAACAGAAATAAAAGAGTACCCAATTGTTAAATGCTATGGAAATAAAGATGGGAGTATAATCAAGAAAAATACAACTTTCCACCCAATGCCCAGAAGAAAAAAAGGGCAACAATTTCAAATCAAACCCTTATAGAGGATCCTGAAAAATCAGTACTGCTTGTAAACAGAGTATCACTGTTGGGTTTGGATTCAAAAGACCTCAGCTCACATCCTGGTTCTACCACTTACTAGCTGTATGACCTTGGACAAGTCCCTTGTCCTCTCTGGGCCTTGATTTCCTCCTTTGTAAAGTAAAGGGATTAGTTAGGATCAAGTGTTCTTAACTTGGGACAGATTTCAGCAGATCCATTAACTTGGATAGGAAAAAAAAAAAAGTACATCCTTATTTTCACTAGCCTATACCTGAAATTGAGCATTTTCTTCAATTACTTAAAAACATTATTCTAAGAAGTGTTCACTGGTCTCCCTGGATTGCTAGGAGGGTCCAGGACATACACAAAATTTAATACTCTCCATAATAGGTGATCTCTAGGGTCTCTTTTACATTTAATATTCAGTAAATCTGTGACCACACTTAGGAGATATCTAAAATGAATTATAAGCATTTTATGTTTTTATTCTGCCCACACACTATTTATTCTGACAAGCATTGTCCATTGATTGACTAGTAAAAGTCCTCTTTTATAAAATAGCAGATAAAAAGACATTTCTGTTTCTTGGAATGAGGGAACTGGTTTAGAACACAAACACATTAACTATTAAGTTAAAAGCTGTAAAGGTTTGAATTAGCATCATTTAATAAAGTAAAACTCCATAAAAGCCATTGTTTGAGAGCCAAGGAAGTATTTGCATTTCAACTTCTGTTACAGGAATCAGAAAGTAAAAGATATTTTATCTATCAAGAGTGTCAACCTAAAATATTTCAAGGTTTCTACATATCCCTAGATTTAGTCCTGGTTGATTTTCTCAATCTAATAATATGATGAATTTTTGAAAATGTCTTACTTCTTATGACCAATATGACCAAGTCTGCTATCTTTCGACAACTAGGCAGTTGAAAAAAAGTTTACTTAGTATTAGACCCTTACTGGCTAACGGTCTGATTCATATGAACAATAATAATCTTTTATATTTAGCAATATATAATAAAAATTCTATTGTCTCTGGTTTTGAAATATTCCCAGTGTCAGGAAATAGAGGAGAGCAAAATAAAGCATAATACATGATGTCAGGACAAATATGTTATTTTCTGAACTCTATTCCATTAAAGAGCTAAGATTTATCTTAATTAAAAGGATAAGTATCTCATCTGTGAATACTTCAAAGTATCTGTACTGCCCACATGTCAAATGTAGAGAAGTTGTGTGATCTGAACTCATGTAAGCAGTGGCCATAAGATCATAGGTTCTCCTGAGTAGATGGTCTTTTAAGTTGAGTGCCTTGAAATTCAAGTCCATTTAATATTGTCTTCTATTTCATCTGGTATTCTGAAAGTTTAGGATTTTTTTCATGTGCAGTAAGGGAAGCCAGCTGGCCTGAAAACTGTGATGCAAGTCACTGCTGACTACATGCAGATACTATGACAATACCATTAAAGGGGAGGGAAGGAATACTTTTTTCTCCCTAGAACAATTCAGAAATGACCTTCAATAAACAGTTTCTCACATACTGGTTTCTTCACATGTTGATGCATCTTAGGATTCTGTCTCAGAATATTTTAAAATGAAGTCTGACTTTGTTTATCAATGTTAACAGCTGACTGGATTGCTAAGAATCAGAATTTTTAACAACAGGTTCATGAGTTTCAGGTTTAATGTTATGTAATGATAGATATTCTCACATAAAAGATTTTGAGGAAAGGGTCGTTCTTTGGTGGGAGTGTCTAACAGGAGAAATAAGCTTTGAAATATAAAAATCGTACAAAAGTTATCTTGAAGATTAGCTGAAGCACCAACATTTCCAAAAATTAAACAATTTTTTAACTTTAACTTCAAAATTCTGATTGTTTAAATTATTTACATCTTAAGTCTTACCTATCCTATTCTTCTTGAGAACCAGGATGCTAGTGAAGTGTATCAAGATCCTGTTGGATGGATACATCTGTTGGACAAATATTATCTGTTCTTGGGAGAACAAGAAGATGCTAGAAAACTTGTAATTTATTTTTTTGTATACACTAAAGCCAAAGCTGGAATAATGAACAATATGAAACCTAGAATAACCACTTAGGAGTTCCTTGGCAAAAAAAACAATTTTCTCCTGTTCATGGTGGTTCTCATAAAGCCTACACTAGCACATCAATCCTGTGAGAAGACTTGTCCAGTGATACTTGGATGAAACTAGTTTTTAGGATTAGCATAAATTCACTTTGCTGACTAAAATACTCATATTCTTAAAAAACTAGGTTTTGTTATAGGTCTTGGCATATGATGATGATGATGATAATGATAATTTCTTTAGCACTTAACAGCTTCTTTCAAAATGCTCCTTCTATGTAAACATAACTATCTTCTCTTCCTGAAAGTCCAAGTATTTGACAGTTATAGGTAATTTAACAATCTCCTTAGAAAACTATGTCTTTTGCACTAAATAAAATATATAAAAGATAGCTTAAGTCAAGAAAGATATTGAGGAAAAATTCATTTTCTACGTCTAGGATTTCTTTTACTTCCAAATATAGGATCCTTTCAAAAATGTGGATTTTAAACTTCAGTACTTCATTGATATATTGAGGTCATCTCTAAAGTCTCTTTTAAAAACAAAACAAAAACTTTCTCCTTTGAATCATATGAACAAGATATGAAAATATAGTTTTTCTGTAGAAACTTTTTCTTTGATAATGAAACAATTTGATTTTCTTCATGTAGAACTGTGCCAACAAACTTCATAAACTTAAGTTTTGTGTTTTGGTTTTTTAATTGGCTCTCTTCAACTATAAGATAATCCCCAAAAGTCTTAATAAAAATGATAAATTCATGTATATTCAGAGGACTCCTTTCCTTTTCTTGATCTGACTTTAAGTCAGCAATCTACCTAAACTCTACCTGAAAACAATCTATCTTGAATTAATCTTGTTTAAACTGGATTAAAAAATTCCCCTTCTATCTCAAAGGAAGACCTGCTTTTTGGATTTATGAGGCATTCAAGAATAATGTCCAAGTACAGAACAAAAGAGACAAATGATAAAGAAAGTGTCTTAATTTTATTTTGCTACCTATTTCTTTCACAATTCATTGGTGAAACAAGTTTCTATGGATATACTCCATTAGAGAAGTCTGAATTTAAAGGAAAATTAATTTCTGCTGACTTTTTATTTAAATAAACTAGAAGGAGCTGAATAATCTGTTATTTTCCTCCATTAGCATTAACTGTTAATTATTCTAGGACTTGGATCCAAGAGAACAAAGGAAAGGGGCCAGGAAGTATACTCTAAGTTGAGATATCCTGAGCAGTAGTAGTACTGGGTAGATTTGAACTTACCCCTGCCAGTTCTTGTTGAATAGAAGTAGGCTGGGCTTCAGAAGCGGGAGGCGGAGAAGCTCTGGCTGAGGCACTAGCGGGAGTGGAAAGCTCTAAGACATGCTCACCAGCTGACTCTGTGTGACCCACACCATGGTGGGGGGACTCAGCCTTCCCCTGAAGCTCCTCTCCCGAATCCGACAAGCCTTTTTGCTCTGCAGAGGACTGGGAGCAAAAAAGACAATTTTTCCTTCAATGCACAAGCTGCAACATGGGAGAGTAGTTGTCATAGTGCCAGGATAGCTAAATCTTTTTAATAACTTCTGCCGATTACTGGGAGGAGCTGCTCCAGGCAGAAGTACCAATGAGCAAAAGCACAGAACAGGTTTAAGAACCTGTTTAAACAAATAAGGTCTTCCAAATCAATAGCAGAAAAAATAAACCAATTTGGATCTGCTGCCAATTTGACTCTTCTAGAAGTTCTCAGATGAGATCTGGGAAATCTGGGTTGATTTTCAAAATTTCCAACAAAATCCTCATACCTGACAGATATCTGACAGTTGTCTATAACTAAAGTAGTGGTAGCAGAGTGGATAAAGCACTGGATTTGGAGTCAGAGAACCTGGTTTCAATTCAACTCTGCTACTAGCTAAAAGATCCTTGAACAAGATACTTCCCCTTTCTAGGACTCAGGTGGATGAAATTATATCTAAAGTCTTTTCCAGCTCTAAATTCCATTATCCTATTTTTTTTCTTCAGTTTGTGGCACTCAAAAACAAAAATACAGGTGTTTCCTCCCCTCATTCTTGATTTAGAGTGACTATTGATAGAATCTAAGTGAAATGAAAATGTGTATATATTGTAGGTATAGAGAAAGCTACTGAACTTAGGTAAACAGACTAAGCTCAGCAAACCAATACAACCAAATCAAGTTGGGCAAAGGGTTTAGCCTGAGAACCTATAAGCCCTCTGGATTCCCAAGGAATAACTTTAAACTGATAACACCAGTAGGGAATAACAATTTCATGGACCTTTATCCCAGACTTGTTTTGCAGGAATTTAGGCACAATTTTCTGATTGAATTTAAACTTGTTTTCAAATATCATTAAACCTAAGAATCTCAAAATTTGCAAAGATACCCTCAATGTACACAATCCAACTCATACTTAAGTAGAAGTCTCATCAACAATATTCCTAATATGTCTCAATTGGTCATGCAATTTCTCCTGACATACCACCAGTGAGAGTGGAAATGAATGATTAGCACTCATCTCCTTTTCACTTTAAGATAATTTTAATTGTTCTTTCTTACATTTATTTGAAATCTACTACTCCTAGTTCTACCCTTTGAGGCCAAGAAGAACAAGTCTTATCCTTCTATTTCATGATAGCTCTTTAAACACATGAAGAGAGCTTTCAAATATCCCTAGTTCCTTCTAGAGAGCTTTTTATTACATAGTTCTGAGTTGTCACAAAATGGCGTAATTGCTAAATAAGCGATACAGATAGTAAATCCTGATAGGAGTACTGTTCTATACTTCCTAAATATATCCAGCACACAGGACTACACTGAACCTGCTACCACAAAAAGTCCTATTTGATCCTGTGGAATTAAAGTAGTAACATAAAATATATATAAAGGGGACTTAAAATAACTGTTAACTGATCCATATCACTAACTGTGGAACATTTCAATAGTAATCTGAATAGGTAATTGGATAGAAATAACCTAGAAGGAAATATAAATAGCTATATTTATCTATGTATGAAATCACTTTTTCCCCAAAGAGAATCATCTGAATTAAACAAAAGAGAACTAAGTTAATAAGTATACCCAACTTTTTACTTCTGGATATAAATGATCAAATCCCATCACAGCAGGTAAATGCTCAAAATCTAGGCCAAGAAATTAATAAGAACAAAAATCAGAGGCCTAACAAAATTCATCACCTTTGGTTAAAAAGTTTTATTACAAGTCACTAATATTAAAGAACTTCACACAGCAAACCAATTCACTCTCAACAACAATCTTAAGGTTTTTACAATGAATTAATCAAATGATTAACATACAAAGCACTCTGAAAATCTTAAAAAGCATAATATAAATGTTACCTATTATTGTTACAAATAACCAGAAAAGTCCTTCTTCCTTAAAGTTTTCCAGTATTACATTTGTATAAATCAAACATCTAGAATTCATTAGCTTCTGATGTCACTTAAAAATACAGCTTTTATGTTTTTTTGTTTTATCAAGCATACTTAATTCTATATAGTCAGTACCTTCAGAGTTTTGGAATTGTTTTAAACACAAGAAACTTAACATGCACCGTCTTTTACATCAAATCAGTATTTTAAAAATCTACAATAATCTCCACTTAAAGTGCTATTCTAACACTTGAAAGTGACACTAACTCTTTCAGGAATCCAGCTTATTAAGATAAGGAAAAGTGATTAAATTAATGGAAATAACCAACACTAATGATATCACTGCATTGCACTACCTTTTAAATGATTCTAAAGTATATTTTTTAAACCAAATGGCCAGTTATCTTGTATAAGCTTCAAAATCACCCCTTATTTCTAAAATGCTCATAATAATGCAAAAACACAGTGAATTTAAAGTGGCTAAATACTCCACCTCCCAACTATTCTATTCAACCCTCCCTCCTACTATTTTCACTTTCTGGCTTTGTTATTTATCTTTCAAGTCTCAGCTTAAATTGTACTTTCTCTAAGAAGCCTTTCCAAATTCTCCTAAATCTTAGTGCCTTCCTTCTAAAATTATCTCCAAGGTGTTCTGTATAGCTCATTTGTACCAATTTTCACCATTTAAACCTCTCCTTCACAACACCCACCACTAAAGTTCAGACTCTCCTAATGTCAGGCCTAGACTCAAATCTCCCTTTAGAGGATGGGCTCATCCTCCACCCTGGCTCTCAAACTAATCTTCCTAACTGCAGATCTATCTGACTATGTCACCTGAGGGGGAAGAGGGATTTTCTTCAATAAACTCCTGGTTTATTGTGGCTACTGATAAACGTAAAATCCTCTGGCATTCATAGTTTTTTATACTCCCATAATTCCAATCTTCTTATACTTTAATACTTCACTACACTCTTTTCCCAAATACTATACAATCCAGTCATACTGGCTTCCACCTAGCTGCTCACCACCCCCACACCTCTTCCTACTCCCCACATCCCAAGCATTTTCACTGGCCTTATTTTCATCTTCTGGCTTCCTTCAAGGTCTAACTAAAACCCAACTTTCTACAAGAAGCTTTTCCTTTATGCTAGTGTTTTCCCTCTGTGTTCATCTCTAATTTAGCTCATATATAGATCTTGCCAAATCTTTTTGTTATTTTCATATTGTCTCTTCCATTAGAGTATTAGCTTCTTGAAAACAGGAAATGTCATTTATCTTTTTTTTTTTGTTATCTTCAGTGCTTAGTACAATGCACAAGCACATAGCCTTTCTTTGGATCATCTACATTTAGCATAGTATCTAGCACATAGAAAGCACTTAATAATTGTTGAATGAAACATTTAGCTAACATAAGCAAATGGGAGAATGGGTTTCTTTTACCCAGATAAAATGATGGTTCCACCTTGCAGCAATTGTTATTTTTTTCAACTCCTGATCCAACACTCCTCCTCTACTACTGTCTATCTCAGACTATCTCAAAGTACTAGAGCGAAAAGAACCGTGCTGCAAATGTGGTGCCCCTTAACAAATAAACCAATCTTAGGAGTTTGTGCTGAACATGCAAAAGAGATGGAATTAGCCAGTAGCTAAATACAAGGCTTCATTCTCCTTGTCTGTCAATATAACTGCAGCAATTGCAAAAGTTCTGTGAACTGCTTCTGTTAAGCACTAAATAAAATGTGCATTTAACAGAGTTCTGTTAAACTAGGAGATAGTCTTGCATTCCGTATGCAATCCTATTGCAAACTCACATGTTTGCTGGGAATATAACAGAAGCTAGATTAATTCCCTCCTTGTAAAGAGAAATTAATTGACTTTCTCAATAAACAAGTATATTTGCATATATGTACATATATGTGTGTGTACACACACAACACACAACTAATGTTCCAATAGTGTTTTTAAACATCAATTTTTATTTAAACCAAGATTTAGTAAATAGAATTTGAATGAAGCTATTTTTCTAAAAAATACATATTTACAAGGTTTTCTTATTTGAAAAGGTGGGGAGAAAGAAGAATGGCTTTTTCCTGTCCCAATCATGTGTTATAATTGATAGTAATTATGATTAACAATAAAGGAAGCTTAGATAATAAGTAACAAAAAAAAATCTACTAAACACTATCTTAAGAAGGTAAGTTATAGTGGTTTTTGCAAGCTTGCTTTCACGTCTAATCTTGTTTGCAATAGCAAATAAAGGAAACAAAAAGCACACATTTAATAGACATTCTGATGCACTGCACTAATTTTTTCCCTCATTTGTAAGAAACAATGAGAATAAATGCATTATGTTCATTTCAATATTCAGTAGTGTCATAAACATACTACCCGATGGAAAGATACCTCAAAATGGGCAACAACTGGAATCACTGAAATTTTAAATGACTAACTTTTAGGGCTTTGTGGAAAAACCACAATGATCTTATGACAAAAGTTGCTCAGTCAGCTCAGTACAAGATATTAAGATACTCTACACCAAGGCACCAGGCACTTAAATGCAATCTTTCATATGGAAAACTATCAGGGAGTTTTCTTCTAGCCAATCACATCTGTTTACATTTAACCACTGTATTTATTTAATATTCTATGGTAACTTTCATCTCACAATGAAACTAAACATACCAATTCCTTTACTAGTTTCCCCAAGGAAGCCATTTTTCATGTTACCTGCAACTTCTTAATGTCTTCTATGTTTGCTGATGTCAATACAAATGTGGCTCATTTTTTTTTTTTAGTACTGAAGTATTTACAGTCTCTGAACAAGAATCTCATATTGAAGTTAACAATAATTAAATTCACATAAGCTGGTTCTTAGACAAAAGGCAGCTTGTTTGCTAAAAGATTCCTGAATTTGTGTTCCACTGTCAAAGATTTTGAGAATCCAGAGTTATCTTATCATAAGGCATTTAAAAGTTGGACTTTTGTTGAATCATTAACAATTATTCTGATTTAAGGGGAAAAAAAAACACCCATGTTCATACACTTGGAAAATATAAAAGTAAAACCCCTTCTCATATGTTTCCCACGCAATTTCATCACAAATTATATGATTTATAAGTGCCTCCTTTGGGTCACATAGCAATGGAACTGCAACTCCTATATCAAAGGACCAAAATCACTAGTAACTGTAAAAGAGGTGGTTTATCAGTAAGCAACAAATAGTTCTTTAAACGCCACACAAACACACACACAGAGAAAACTTCTGATTTTCTTAATTACATATAGCTTAAAGAACGGTCAATTTCTATTGTGAATATTAAACTAAAATAGATGATTTAAAGGATTTAAACACATAGGATAATTAACTCTAATACAACCATAACCCTAAAACATAATCCATCTGGCAATGCCTCCATACTCATTTCTTAACAACTTAGGAGCTTATCTAGAAAAACTCTTTACATAGAATATTTAAAGCACAAAGAACAAGATCTATAAATAAACAAATTAGTCTAGGGAAGACGGCATCTTTATTCAGAATGGAATAGAACATGAAAATCACTTGGATTATCAAACTCTGGATATTTTTCATGTCTTTCTTTAGCAAAGGAATCAATAATGGAAGGAGGTTAAGTCACTATTTGATAAAAAATACAAAATGTTAAGTGTTATAAACCAGGTGAAAAGTCAAATAATACAAATCCCTTTAAAGTTCATATTAATACAAAGGGAATTGTGTGTGCAACAAAAGGTAAGATTATTTTTTTAACCTGGTTTAATCACCTAGTCCTCTCTGTGATAACTTCCTGTAAAAAATGATCCAGAAAAACTAATCCATATGATATTAGGATCATTTCTAGATTTGTAGATAATACTTCCAGTAACAGAAAAGTATTATACGATTTTCATGTTATTTTCCACCCTCCTGGATTGACCAACTTGATTTTAGCTGTTTTCTGTGACCCAACTATGCATTCTACTAACATAGTTCGTGAGCAAACCTAAAACTCATTTTGAAAAAATGCCTTCATAGGTAAAGATGCCAAAGTTGTGTTATCAACAGTAACAACTCAAAACAGGCATATTCCAAAGAGACAAAGTGCTAAGAGAGATGTGACAGAAAATATTCCTAAAGGTATGAACCGTATTAATTTTTTCCATTTTAATATCCACTTCTATCTCATCTCATTTTCTGAAAACAGAATTCTCTCATCCCATAACAAAACAATCTGATCATCAATCCCAAAGTAACCTTATGGCATAGGCCTCCCTCATTCTACTTCCAAAATTTCAGCTCTGACACTCTTTCTAGGTTTCCACAAGTTTAGAACAGCCTTCTGCTATCTTATTCATCCATATAGGTGAAAAGCAGGATAAAGAAACCAACGCATATAAGATATAATTTACTGGCCCCTTACCTTTTGTCCTTTATCCTTCTGAAACACAAAGACAGGTGGTGCAATGGCAGGCTTTTCTGCAAAAAGAAAAATTGGTTTTTTTCCCCCCAACACTTAAAAACAGAACACAAAAATACCATCATCTCCAAAGAACATCATATGAGGCAAAACAAAATAGCAGTGAAAAAGTGAAACCACATTGCATATATTCTCTGGAAGCTTGTCCCTCCCCTCTCCCACGTCCCCCCTCCTGCCGCCGCCCACCCAGCAAGACCACTTGGCCAATAGCAAACTTGTATTCTAAACTGACATACTAATTTAGAAGATCAAAACAGGGTTTTGTCAGTTTGGGAATTTAATTTTAAGAAATATTGCCAAAGGAATGAAATGGTTATCACAGGATAATGGGCACAATGAAGGAGTAGCACCAATGTGGGACAAACAAATGAGACAAGTTGGATGGTATTTGAAATTTTTCTCATTCACTATTTTGATGCATTTCTGTCCAGCAGCTTGGAATAAATGATGACAGAGAGCCCTCTGTACCCACTAAGAGTGGCCAGAACTAGAATGTCCCATCCCTTTCTCTTTTCTGCCCACTTCTGCCAGAAGTTATGATTATGCCAAGATAGGTTCAAGAAACCCAAAGGTGTCTCTTGATCCAGCAGGTTCTAAGTAACTTCAGGGAAAATATAAGGTAGGTCCTCTTGGGAACCTCTCCTGTTCCCAATCCCACAACTAAGTTATGGTAGTTAACGGTCAACCCACTCTGTTGTCTTAGTCCCTAAGCCATCTTGATTCCAACTCAGCTTCTGAGATATTTATGATGAGTCCCAGTTCATCTTCAAAGTTCAGGGTTCAAGTATATGCCCCAAAGCAACCCAAAGGCAGGCAAGCAGTAAGAGCTAAGTGGTGATTGCTTGTGACAAGCTAGCAAGTTCCCATAATGTTATTATAACAAATATTTTGGAGTATATCTGTGTGGAGGAAAAGCAGAACATAATACTTATGGTAAAATTCTATAGGGCAGAGACATCCAACCCAGAATGCAACTCAGTAAAATCACAATATCTCTGCCATATTCTTTTGATGTTTAGTAAAATTCAGTTAATATGTTCCAAGAAGCCCTTTTCACATTCCATGTGGCAAACACAGGGTCTTCACAAGATCTTGTTTTGAGTTTCACTAATATACCTTCCACAGTACAAATCCCAGTTACTTTTCTAACAGTATATGATACAATCTAAGAATTGATGTAGCTAATATTCAGTTGTAGAAAGGTCAAAACTAGTCAGCTCTTCACAGGAGTTCTTTCTCATATTAATATGTTCCAAGAGCTGGATATGGCTCTGGAACAATGGAGATGTCATTACTCTATTTACCTCACTTGGTTTCTGAAAATAAGCCTCCCTAAAGAAACCCTCTTCATTAAGAGAGCATAGCACCAATTTATGCCTAATGCTGAGTTAGACAAAGAGCTCTAATACCACTACACACCTGTCAGATTGGCTAAGATGACAGGGAAAAATAATGATGAATGTTGGAGGGGATGCGGGAAAACTGGGACACTAATGCATTGTTGGTGGAGTTGTGAACGAATCCAACCATTCTGGAGAGCAATCTGGAATTATGCCCAAAAAATTATCAAATTGTGCATACCCTTTGATCCAGCAGTGTTTCTATTGGGCTTATATCCCAAAGAAATACTAAAGAAGGGAAAGGGACCTGTATGTGCCAAAATGTTTGTAGCAGCCCTGTTTGTAGTGGCTAGAAACTGGAAAATGAATGGATGCCCATCAATTGGAGAATGGCTGGGTAAATTGTGGTATATGAATGTTATGGAATATTATTGTTCTGTAAGAAATGACCAGCAGGATGAATACAGAGAGGACTGGCGAGACTTACATGAACTGATGCTAAGTGAAATGAGCAGAACCAGGAGATCATTATACACTTCGACAACGATATTGTATGAGGACATATTTTGATGGAAGTGGATTTCTTTGACAAAGAGACCTGAGTTTCAATTGATAAATGACGGACAAAAGCAGCTACACCCAAAGAAAGAACACTGGGAAACGAATGTAAACTATCTGCATTTTTGTTTTTCTTCCCGGATTATTTATACCTTCTGAATCCAATTCTCCCTACGCAACAAGAGAACTGTTCGGTTCTGCAAACATATATTGTATCTAGGATATACTGCAACATATCCAACATATAAAGGACTGCTTGCCATCTAGGGGAGGGGGTGGAGGGAGGGAGGGGGAAAAAAAATCGGAACAGAAACGAGTGTCAATATAATGTAATTATTAAAAAAAAAAAAAAAAAAAAAACAAAGAGCTCTAATGAGATGTTGAGTTCAGAACTTAATGGGAGTGGTCCCAGGGAGGAAATAGGGTAAGGGACTATAAAAGGGACAGTAAAGGGAGCATGGTCAGTTGACAGAAATGAGGTGCCAGGTTTTAGATAATGTGACACACGAGATGGTGTAAAAAGAAGCATTGGGCTAACAGCAGGGAGATCTTCCTGGTAGTGAAATAATTTGAGTTGTTTTTGAAGGGATGTAGGCATTTCCCTAACAACAACCATGCAGACAACTCTAGAGGAAGTTTAAACTCTCTCTCTGGACGTCTAAGAGCAAAAAAATATGAAAAAGCCAAGTGAACACACCATGAAACAAGAAAGAGTTATAGACACAATTCTGCTTGCTTTACCACAATTCAAAAATTCTGCATAGTAGCTTAGATATCTTTGTTGTTGTTGTTGTTGAGGAAATTGGGGTTAAGTGACTTGCCAGGGTCACACAGCCAGGAAGTATTAAGTGTCTGAGACCAGATTTGAACTCAGGTCCTCCTGACTTCAGGGTTGGTACTCTATCCATGTGCCACCTAGCTGCCCCTGCTTAGATACCTTATAAAAGTTCTCCTGTATTATTGCTTAGACTTTTAAACCAGTTGCAATATGATCTATCAACAAACAAACATTTAGAGAATTTACTATGGATAATATACAAGGAATATTGAAGAGGAGGTAAGGCATGTCTTCATAATCATTAAGGATGTCAGGTTAGAAAAACTTTTGAATTAAAAAATTTTTTTCTCCTGTGAAACCTACTACACTGATAGATCCTTGGATCTCTTGGGAATTTTATAAGTTGAGAATTAAAAAAAAAAAATCCTAGTAGGATAAGAAAAGGAAATACAGGCCAAGATAATGGGAGAGAGGAGCAGTATTATCAGAGATGGTGGATGAATGGTATCGGCATATATTTAAGCTTACCAAAGACTAAGTTTCTTGCTGCAAAAGCTTGGGACCAAATCCCTATCTTCCAATACCTTATTAAAAGTAAATAACTTCTAAACACCACCAAAGACAGAAACAAATCAAAGTATAAAATACAGAAATCAATGATAAATCACAGTATCATAAACCATCTCAAGGACGTAATCAATTCCATTCTGCTAAGGTCAAGGAGTCTATGACTAATAAATAATACTGGTAATACACAACTATACAACCATATAAATAACCTATATCAAATACTCCAGCAGCTAAAACAACTTTTAAAAATCTTTTTTAAATGGACTTTTATTTTTCCAAATAAATGCAAAGGTAGTTTTTTCAACATTTATCTTTGCAAAACCTTGAGTTCCAATTTTTTCTCCCTTCCTTTTCCTCCCTTAAACAGGAAGTAATTCAACATAGGCTAAACACCTGCTGTTTCTTCTAAATGTATAATCTTAAAAAAAATCTTAAATTTTTTTAATAATCTTAAAAAAAAAAAGGCAACTCAAATTACCTATAATCATAAAACTAGACAAACACCACCTACAACAATCCCTTAGTTATTTTAAGAAGAAAGCAAATAATTTAATTAACAATCAAAATTTATGGAAATCTTACTATGTATATGGCCTTGTACTGAACACTAATAAAAATGAAAAAAGAGACTATTTCCAATGTCCAATGAATATAATTAAGTATGATTCAAGGTAAAATATGGCAAAAGAGAGGCTCTGGAAAAGTGCTTGAGGAAAACATGAAGGAGAAAACATCCAGATCAAGGTGGGGGACTGGGAAGAGGGAAGATAAAGAAAAGTTTAACAGCTGAAGTGGGACCAAAACTAGGTCTTAACAGAATGAAAGATTCAACAAGTAGAGATGAAGAAGTATGTTCCAGAAATGGGAGGCTACCAAATGTACAACAGGAGAGGGCAGACTATTTAGTCCAGTGTGGGTAAAATACTAGGTATGTAAAAAATGTGGCCAATTTTTTGGACTTAAAGGACAAGTTGAAGAGTCTATGTTTTTAAAGGAACAGAGAATTATCACACAGAATGTAAAATGTGTAATTTTGACTATGTAAAATTAAAAAGTTCTTGCAGAAAACAAAATATGGCTAAAATTAAGATAAAAACATCTGAGGAAAAATCTTTCATTGAGTTTTGCTAATAATAGTCTCATTTTCCCCATATATAATGAAATGATTCAAATGTATAAGAGCCGCTTCCCAAGTGTTTTAAGTGTTCAAAGTTTTGAATAGGATTATCTTCTGAAGAAATTCAATCAATAGCCATATGAAAAAAAATATTCCAAATCATTACTAACTAGAAAAAAGCAAATTATAATCCTTAGATTCTGCCTCATAGTTGAAAAAATGGGCAAAAATGACAACGGGAAAATAACAAAAGCTGGAGGGGCTACAAGAAAGCAGTTACATTCATGTACTCTTGTGGAACTGGGAATTGATACAGCCATTCAAGAAAATAATTTGGAACTCTATCCCCAAAAGTGCATAAATTGGGCATACTCCTCACTCCAAAAGAAACAAAGAGGAAAAGTACTTATACTAACAAAAATATAACTCTTAGTGGTAGCAAAGAACTGAAAAACTAAGGGTGTGTCAAAAATTGAGGAATAATAGCTAAACAATGATATATAAATCTAATGGAAAGCTACTGTGGCATAAAAAATGATGAAGGGGACAGTTTTAGTGAAGTCTGGGAAGACTTATATGAACTAAAGAATCAACTGAGCAGAAGAACAATTTATACAATAACAAACATTGTAAAAACAAGCTTGAAAGAAATAAAAACTATCAATGCAATGATTAACTAGGATTCCATTGGACAGGTGACAAAGCTCGAGCAATGTAAGAAATTGTTGTTTGACTATGTATATTTGTCAAAAGGGTTTTGTTTTTCTTTCATTTTCGGTGGAGTGGGAGAAAGGAAATCTATTTATGTTCTTTGGAAAAAATAAAATTTAATTTTAAAAGATTATATGTTTTGTACTATAGGCAACAAACAAGGAGCCACTAAAAGTTTTTGAGCACAGAAGTAACTAAAAGTAGATTCAATACAAATGCTTAAGTACAAACCGCTCTATATAGACAAATCAGCAAATCAGGTATTTATAAGTAAAAGGAAACAGCCCCTCCCAAACAATTTCAAAATGTACATTCAGTCACTTAAAAATAAAAATTCACCATGTTGGAGAAATAAATTTAGATTATTTTACATGAGTTTTGTGTAAGTCAACACTGAGTTCCATTCCCCTTCCAAACATACCTCCTAAAATTTCTTCCTGGTGAGCTAAATAAATGCTGTTTCTAGTTTTACTGAATTACTGAACAAACTTTGGATCAATACCAGAATTCTGAATCTCTCATCCAAGATCTTTCATCACAGTGCCCTGAACTTCATTCTTGTCCTTATCCCTTCTTGGAGACTCTAATCCAAAGGCCTCCAGCCAGCCCCTCATTCTCAAAGCTTTCAAAGAGCTCTGGAAATAATATCTCTTCTGTGAGGCTTTCCTGGATCAACCAAGGGATTAGCAACTTCCATAACACTCAATCAGGACCCCAGAGCCACATCTCCTTAGTCCCCAAACGCACTTTTATTTGATTCAAAATAAACACCAAGTTTATTTTGACCATAGCTTTAAAAAATTTTTTTAGTTAAAGTATGCTTTAGTTATAAGGAAATGAGAGATACTTTCAAAAATATTCAGAATGGATTGATTCTATATTCACCCCTTCAGACCAAGATTTATGGGAAAGTATGGTCTAGCAATTAAAGTCTAGTGATGAGTAGGGCTAATGTAAAACTTTAGACATTTCCACTCTGGCAACCCTGCCATTATGCTGGACAACAAGAAATATCAATAAGAATGAAATCATTTGATCAATTCTGATGGACTGGCCCTCTTCAACAATGAGATGAACCAAATCAGCTCCAATAGAGCAGTAATGAATTGAACCAGCTACACTTAGCGAAAGAACTCAGGAAGATGACTATGAACCACTACATAGAATTCCTAATCCCTTTACCTTTATCTGCTTGCATTTTTGATTTCTTCACAGGCTAATTGTACACTATTTCAGAGTCTGATTCTTTTTGAACAACAAAACTGTTTGGACATGTATACTAATGTATTTAATTTCTACTTTAACATATTTAACATGTATTGGTCAACCTGCCATCTGGGGGAGGGGATGAGGGGAAGGAGGGGAAAAATTGGAACAAAAGCTTTGGCAATTGTGAATGCTGTAAAATTACCCATGCATATAACTTGTAAATAAAAAGCTGTGATTTAAAATAAAAAAAAAAATTCAAAAATTTTGAATCATTAAATGATCATCAAAAATGAATGGAAAAAAAAATGAAATCATTAAATTATCAAACAAAGAACCAGACATATTCCAAGGTTAGCACCTCAATGTTGAAACAAATGTGTACCGTGTCTTTGGTCAAATGTTTTAACCATGTAGGAGGACTTTACATAGGAATGTCAAAGCTTAAATGAAATAATAAAGTTGTTTTCTCAAAAATGCCTTCCCAAAATATGAAATGTGATTAAACAACACTTCAGTGGCTCCCTATTAGCTCTAGAATCAAATAAATTTTGTTTACTTTTTAAAGGCCAGTACATAATATTTTTCCAGCTTCTAAAACAATAATACTCTCGTCTCTAACACTCTCGATCCAGTCAAACTGGCAGCATCTCTGTGTCTTGCACATACCAACATCCTCCAACCTTCATGCTTTTCCATTGGTCATTGTCCAAATCTGAAATGCACTTATATCATATCCTATTAAGCCTTTACAGATTCCCTCAACTGTTAGTGTCCTCCCCTCTCAAACTACCTGATATTTACCTGCTGTGTTTTTTATCACTGTGTATTTATTTTGCATATATTTTTATATATTAGCTGTCTCCCATGAATAAGCCCCTTGAAGGTAGGGATTGGTTCTTTAAAAAAAAAAAAAAAAAAAAAAAAGTATTTCCATCATCTAGTTCAAGACACTTATTAATTGTTCATTTTAAATTTTTAATTCTAGGACCCACTTGGGATACAAAGCAGCAAAATATGAAATCTATGAAAAGATAAAAAATTGCTTTTGTCTTAGTAAGCCTTATAACAAAGAATAGGTCCAGATGAAGAATGAGAAATGTCTATGCTAATTAATCAAATGAGATAATATTTACAAAAATACTTAGGACAGTGCCAGGCACATAGTAGGTCCCAAATAAAGGCTTATTTACTTGCTCCCTTTTCCAAAATGTAGGTGAGGAGTAGAGGAGTCAATGATAAGGAAGGATTCAAAAAGGGGGTGGCACAAGAATGGAGCATTAAAAGAAGAGAGTTCAATAACGGAAGGAAGAGAAATCTACTCTAGTTAAGAGAATGACCTAATAAAGATGGAAAGAAAGACAAAACGCAGTGGGGGAGAGGGAAAGGAGTGATTGTTTGACTGAAATGTTCAAACCATGAAGCCAGGCAGGGAGATTGGAGACAGATCTTAGTGAAGCTTGAATACCAGGATCCAGTATTAATTTAAATAGAAATAAAGCATAAAGCAGCCAAAGTCCCTCAGATTCCCAAACTCCTTTCAATTTGTTTGCCTCCTCCCATGATGACCCTTCTCCTCTTAACAGAATATAAAAAGAGGAAACAAAAGGGAAGCTGAGAATTATTTATGTTTTTAATATATTTTTTCATATGTCTTATTAATTGAAGGATGACAGTAACATCAGGTAACAGCTCTCACATGGAATGCCACTTAAAGTGAACCAAAAAATGCCATCAAGATATCCAGGGAAATTAGGTTTAATCCCAGTTAGTTGATGTTTCTTAATCTCCTTATCTACTAAGACAACATGGAAAGCATCATCATACCAAAAATAACAGCTCATTAGTAATATGATATCAGCCTTAATCCCTGCACCTGCTGGTTATTATAAACTCTATAAGTTACTAATTTTAAAGTAAATTACCAACAGCTCTGAAATGAAAATTAAGGATAAAACAATTGCTAAGTGAACCATAAGTTCATTATTTTAGGGTCAAAGCAAAGTTTTATGTAAGCCAACAATTAATTCAGTTCCCTTCCCAGATATATCTCACAAATTTAATTTAAAGACAAAATGAAAACAATAATATAAATGGAAAGAACTACAAAACAACCAAAAGTGAATGATACAAAATCATAAAGAACAAGGATAACAACAAAGAAAATGTATTAGAAGACACTTGCACTCCATTTCTTTGCAAGGGTGGGAGGTCTATAGGAAGGAAATAATTTTTATAAAATGATGAATTTTACTGATTTTTTTCCTATTGTTCTTCTAAAATTTTTTGTCATATAGAATGTCTCTGGGGAAAGTGGAAGGGATATTAAGATTATTTTTGTCAACTAAAAAAACAAAAGTTATCAATAAAATTTTATAAAAAGAAATGTGTGGCATATACACACCTCAAAACTAATCTCAGACCATAGCATCATTAAGCTGAGTCATTCAATAATTTATGAGATAGTAAGTCACAAAATAAAACAAAATAATTTCTAATGCAAAAAAATTTTTGTACAGTGCCAATTACTTGTTATAGATAGATTATAAAAGAGAAGCTTTAAAAAATCAAAAATTTGTTATGGCCACTTTAAAGGTCTCAAACCAAATTAACATGCAGTGTAGCCCCTCCCTCCCCAGGCAATAAGTAGCCTAGTTTAATGGAGGCCTAGAATAATGCATAGAGTTAGAGAATATATAAAGCCTAAATGGTTGGCTCAAAATTTTGAAGAACTTTAAATGCCAGGTTTCCTCTGCAAGCAATCAGGAGTCTTTTTGTGAAATTCTTAACACATGTTACCTATGCATGAGGATTAATCTGAAATGTGTTGACTAGAATGAAATAGATTAGAGGAAAGGGTGTTAGGATGTTATTACAACAGCCCAAAGGCAGAGGATAAGGTCTATCAGAAGCAACTGCAGGTTTAGGAGAGGGAAAACAGGAGGAGGGAAAGAAAGATGACAAACTCTGGATAAGTTTAGGATGGTAGCAGGAGACATACTTAGATCACCAGTCCAATCTCTTCATTCTATTTCTGAGGATGCCCAGAGGAGAAGTGACTTGCCCAAGACATTCAATGGCAGAGCTGGGTCCCAAACTAAAATCAACTCCTCTAAATTCTGAAGATAGTGCTCTTGGTACTACCTGACCTGTTATTGACCCGTAGGCAGCTCAGGATAGAAGCTAGAATTGGATAAACAGATTAGGGAATCATCTGCACAGACCAGTTAGTAGTATCAATAAGTGATATGAGGAAAGACTGGAAATAGATGAGAAAAAATAGAAACAAAATCCTAGAGACGTTAGGAGAAGCTGGGACCTAACTTACAGATAGAAGTAATGAACTTTAGCAAGGTGTACTCTATGTAACTATACAGAGAAGAGAAAAAAGACTGGTAATACTAAGATATTTCAAGAAGTCAAGCAGGGTATTCTTAATATTTTCAGTGAAATGGGAGGTTATTTTATTAATTCTCAGTAGGGGGATGGGTGTGTTGTTGGAGAAGAAAAGAAAAAGTCTGAACAGTGTCAGGGGCCAAGGAGATTGGGAGTCAGGAATTTGGCTGGTATGTGAGAGATAGCTAGCATTTTAAAATGACTTCATAAATAACTCCGTCTAATCATCTCTACAACAGTATAACTTGTGAATAGGGAATAGCAAACTCGAGCATGAGAGAGGGGGTTCAGACCTTAGCTCTCATACTGGGCAGCTCCTTAACCACAGAAAAAGCATCACATCGCTTTAAAATCGGACTTTCCTCATTAGTGTAATGATGATAATAGCATTTACATTACCTACCTCTTAGATAATGAGGCAACTGCTCTGTGAACCTTGATGTACTACAGAAATGCGAATTCTGATTACTTCTGATAAGTATATGTAACTTCTCAAGAGCTGATCAGTTTTTTATCCTCACATCAATAAGCAAGAAATAAAATCCAATTGTACAAGTTTTTTGCCACACAAAAAGAGTTGCAATTTTGGGAAAAGTCATGGTCTTATCCAATTTAAATACACCTTAAATGAAGAAAAGCTTATATGGATGGAATTTATGCTATATAGTACTTTTGTCCGGGCTGTCAACCCAAAATCAAAGATCCTTTTTTGTGAAGGCCATTCATAACAACAAAGCCTGCACATATATCTCTTTGTAATTTTGTTCATTTTGGATTTTAAGACAGGAGGTAGTACCCCAAAGTTCCAGTAATAGCAGGGATATTTATTTGAAATAGCCAACCACTTCAAGTGCTGAATAAGAGACCATATGCTGTTTGGAAATAGAAGTAGTTCTTCTTTATATAATGGATCACAGGGGGTTTGGGTTGGAAAAGACTTCAGAGATCATTTCAACATCCTCATTTTATATAGAATGAAACCTGAGGATAAGGACTGCCTTTTGCTTTACTTGCATCACCAGGCCCTGAGCACTGTGTCTCTGGCACACGTAAACAAGCATTTAATAAATGTTAATGAATTGAGGCCTAGAATAGGAGGCTGATGAATAAAAATGACCCAAGTAGATAGAAAGAGGGCTAGGATTTTAATTTAGGATTCCAAATTCACTGCTCTTTTCACTAACAAAAGCACTTAGGTTCTAGGAGTTTCTTAAAGTTTCCTGTGCCTAAAAGAAACGGTGATCATCTATCACCTGCCAAGCAGGCGCAGAGACCCTCTCTCCCAAGTGATGAGGACAAAGGAAGGAAAAGAATTTTTACCTACAAGTTCCCTTGCCATATAGCAATTTAAATAATGATGAACTGTGTTGATGATAAGAACCTATCAGAATGAGAGGTACTGATGGTAAGAACTCAGTGCTCATCCCTTGGTTGGAGTTGCTGCTTCAACAATGTTATAGCCTTAACTCCGAATTGTACTTTGCTAAAATGTATGCTTGCCCCAGATCCCAGCCAGTCAAGTCATCCCTAAACACTGCCTTGAGAACATATTCCCATCTTCACTTTAACTGATAAAATTCAGGTCTTAGCAAAGCTCCAAGTACATACAATAAAAGGAGTTTTAATCTAGTAGCTTTACATTAATTTAAGAGGTTACATGCTCTTTGTCAACTTGGTTTGTGTAGAAACTTCATTTGTAAATCAATTTGACATAATATCACAATTTTCTTCATCGGTTTCAAACACATCATCTTCTTATTAGTTACTAAACTTGAGTACCAGGCTTTTGATGACTTGGGGGATTTCCCTTAGACATTCTTCTGTACCTTCATGGTACAGTGAAAAAAGTAACAAGTCAAGAGATCTGGGCTTTACTCCCAGATCAATCAGTAGCTTGCTATCATCTTGGGTAAGTTACTTAATTAGAGGTCCCAGTTTCTCTAGCCATAAAATAAGGGATGAAAGAAACAGACTTGATTCTTAATCTGGAAACCACAAATTTAAATACATATATTTTTTTTCTATAAATATATTTCAATAAAATTGGCTTTCTATGAATCTTATATATTTTACTTTATGCATCAACCTCAGAAGTCTATAGACCTTTCTAAAATGCCAAAGGAGTTTATGATACCAAAAAAAAAAAAAAAAAAAAAAAAAAAAGGTTAAGAACCTTTAGATTACATGATCTAAGAAAAGGGCATTCTTAAACTAATGAAAAAATCTATGGACCTTTTCTCAGAAAGTTTTTTTTTTAATGCTAAATTCCACTTGGAAAGTTAGTGAAAATAACAAAGTAATTTTTTTCCCTAAATTCATGGACCCTCTGAAATCTATACATTGTCCAGTTAAGAATTCCCAATTCTAAATCCTATGATCTCTAAGGTTTGTTCCAGTTCTAAAATTCTGTAAGCTTATGATCTCACTTTGAGACACTAGGTAGCGGTAAATTAAGATGCAAAGGGCAGGGGAAACTTAGATTCCCTCAATATTGAAAGGAAGTCTTCTAATGCTTACTTTACTGCCAATGGGATCTAAGGTATGAAAATTTATTAGTAATTTTTAAGTCAACAGTAAACAAACCTCAGGCTCTGCTACTTACTAATTATGTGACCACATTGGCATTAACTATTTTGGATCTCAGTATCCTCATCTGAAAAAGGAAGATTGTTAAATTCTCCATCTGGCTTGAGTATTCAATGATTAACTCATTTTGGGACCACAAGAAATCATTTACTTGAGTCTACCGCCCACTAAAAGCATGAAAACCCTTCGAAATAATATCATACCTGAACTTCAACTAAGAATATAATGGCTTAATAGCACATAAGTTAGCTCATAATCAGCTAATTACAAGCTTTGGGTACATCAATTCTTAGCCCTGATATAAACTATAGAGAGCTCATTATCTTTATATAAGCTATTGAAAAATATCTCAGTTCTTTATACTAAGCTGAACATATACTTTTTTGGGCAACAATTATATTAGCGTACACTTCAATACTTTAAAAATGAGGAAAAAATGCAAGTCTATCTGAAGACGAAAAATCTCTTTAAGCAAACATACATCACAACCAATATTTCTTGAGTTAAAGTACCATGGAGAGCTACTCAAAAATAATTGACATTTCTTCCAAGAGTGGTCTTCCCTCACAAGTGATTTTGATCATAAATCCTTTCCCAGAAGTTTTCAATTGTTCCAAATTCAAATTTCTCAACCAAATGACCCTAAAGCCACATCTGCTTGCCTTCATATCCTATACACCCAGGCAACTTAGATCAAGTTTCGGATTCCATGCTAACTCCAAATCGCTCTCAGGTTTTTGCCAAACCAAGTCCTCCCCACCTTCTTTCAAAAGTGCAAGACCTGTGTTCATTGACTTCATCATCCAATCACTCTAGCAAGCCTCCTTAGAGGTCCAACACTGTAATTAACCAAAATACTTGGGAGAAATGAAAGATTAATTCAATTTTCCAGTTAGGTAGAAAGCTCTTTATATCTTAACTTACATTGTTGAAAATTGTCCTAAAATCTGCCCTTTCTTTAGTATATGGAAGACAATTTCTGCTTTGGCAATTAAAGATTCTGAAGTGCTTCAAGATCAAGGAATATCACTATGCAACCCTCTGGATGTAGGAGGCATTAGGATATGCTAAAAGCATATTGAACCCAGGACATAATCTAGATTTTTTTTATGAGGGGGAGGGGGGTGAGGGGAGCGGAGCAGAGATAATGAATTCTTGTTAGGATTTTGAAAGGCAATTCAATAATTATTTTCCAATTTCCTAATGATTTAGTGCAAGGAGAAAACTGTGACTAGTGGGAGGTTTTTAAAGCTGGGTTCTAGCTAACCATGTGTTAGCAGTTACATTTTTATTTTGAACACACATGGAGGTATTCACTTTACCTCTCAGTCAACCAAGTGACAGTGCTGTAGAAAACAATCTGTGAAAGCTTGTTCCTTTCTTATTTGCATCTAGGACAGCTGTGTCAAACAAACAGAAACTGATCCCCTAGAGTCGCAAACTGATTTGGAAAATTATGATTTAGCATCATCTATGTTGTACTGTATTTTTATCTTATTAAACATTTTCCAATTTATATTTTAATCTCGTGGACTGCAGTTAATAGTTGTGCAGATATTTGACACGTCTGATCTAGAATCTATTCTTTGTGTACACAAAGAGATTTCATAGTTTCACAGAGGCCATAATATAATCACAGAGGCCAAGAGATAATAAAAGAGAAAGTTGTATATGTGCTATTAGATGATATCTTCTCAGTTGCAGGATCATAAGTTTAGAGGTAAAAGGTAAAATGCACCTTAAAGGATATCTATTCTATCCCTTACATTTTAAAGATAAAGCAATTGATGCCAACAGAGGTTAAGTGAAATGCCTAAGATCATACTGATTAAGTGGCAAAACTCAAGATTTAAAGCAGGAGTCTATTAACTCCAAATCCAACAAGATCCATTATACTGCACTCCCTCCATCTTTTAGAAAATATTGCCTTGTCTTCTTATATTTTTATTTCCTTAGTTCCTTTCTCTTAGGTTATAATTCCTCAAGAACAGATCCAGTCTTCTTTCCTACATATAGCGGGCTATATTATTTGACTAACTGGTGACCTGGTGTTGGAATCATGTTTCTTCCTCTTTCCTCTCATCTCCAATTGTTCAACAATTACCCAAAGAGACTTTCTTTACATTTCTCATTAGTACCACATTACCTACTACATTGCAATTGGAAAGGAATTTTAACCCTTGAATTCAGGGAATTCGATCAATCATCTTTGTAACACCTCCACAAAAACAAGATAGTGAGTACTCAACATCTGCTGGATACAGCAGGGGAGAGGGGGGGGGAAGGAGTGTGGGGGAGAAACGAAAGGAAACAAAGTAATTGTATTGTACCTTAGGAAAATGTTTGGTAGATCTTAAACTTAATCAAAGATTTTTCTAAATTTGTAGATTTGATTTATATTTCTTCTATTCCAACAAATTCCTAATTTTTAACTAAAATGGGTTGCAGCAATAAAACTTCAGTTATGTAAAATCCATGAAACATGGTGATTCTAGGTATTAGCATTCAATTCATGATTCTTGATAATTGTTCTCATTCTTAAACTAGAATCCTTTCTGCATGTCCCGTCTCATTTTCGAGAAATGAACCTTAAAGGATTTAAGGTGAAATGTACCTTAAAGTATACTCCAAAAAGTAAATGTTTTGGAGACAAAGCTAACATCTTATATGTCATTCTAGGTAGAGTGCAGAGACCACCGTGGTGAAAGGATTTAGAGCTGGAATGACTCTTAGAAGTCATTGTTAGAAGTTCTAGTATAAACCCATCATTTTATAGATCTGGAAATTAAAGCTCAGAGAGGCGAAATTAAATTTTCCTGTTTAATGTTACAAAAAGAGGCTAGGATTCAAACAAGCACTGTGATTTCAAATCTACTAGGTATTACACCACACTATTTCCTAAATTCCATAAGTATTAATAAACTGACTTGATATCAAATATCATGGGGAAATATTAATTTCAGGATCCCAAACCCAGCAAAGAATTCAAATCAATATTCTTGCTCATTTCTCGCTTTCCTTTCACATTTGCAAAGACAATTATACCCCAACAATCAATTTTTAAATCAAAATAGGTAGTGTCTTGGGGTAGATAAATATAGAGAGTTTAGGCTTAAATGTGGATTACTGAAGTTCTACAGTAAAAAAGTATGAAGATAACAATCAAGCTGTGTAAGTGAACAGAAAAATAGCAGATGAGCCACTATATGCAAATGTAGAAATAGTATTTAGAGGAAAATAATCTGAACTCTACTTAGGATCAATTAGAGCTTGAAAGGACTTTAGCTGTCATGTTATCCCATCTCATTTTCTGTAAGAGGAAACTGAGGTCCAGAGAAATATTTTGATCAAGGTTAAAGTGAAACAAGTGGCAGATCTAGAATTGAACCCAATGCTCTTTCTACTGCACTATAATGCTTCTCCAAAGAAGAGCTGTGGGTTATCAGTAAACAACCAAGTTACTACAGGTTATTCCCTGAAGACAACATCCCTGAAGACAACAACAAGTGTGCTATGATTGCTGTATAAATCAGAAAAATGCTAGGCATCAACAACTGAACAATTATTATATGCCTTTTTTTCTGTCAGGTATCCTGCCTGGTGCTAGATGGCGCAGGAAATATACCAGAATGCATTATTCCACTCTTTTGGAATGAAGAATTATTGTGTAGATGCACCCAAATTTGCTGGATTGTTACTGTGGTCCTAACTACAAAAATACCAGAAAAGGGGAACTAAAATTATCAAAAGAATGGAGAATCTTATGAGAACATTTGACAAAAATAAGACTTTTTTGTAAGAATAAAGGCTAAGATATGATCTTATGATAAGAAATGATCAAAGTTTATAAAATTATATAGGTAAGCATGACTTTGTTGGGGTTCATGGATACATTAAATGTAAATTTGTTAATTAACTCCTAAATTAGAGTGTCCCCATCCTCGGAATTTCACATAGAAAAGAAATTTAGGTCACAAAAGATGACGCCCCATTTTCCACTGAGGGTAATAAACCTATGTAATTCATCCCAAGAGCTAAAAGACTGAAAAAACAAATGGATTAAAAAGGAGTTTTTTGTATATTTAAGAAAAGTATCTAAACTCTGAGTTATCAGGGCAAATTAGGAATCAACTTAATCTAGTGCAAACCCTCCATAATTATTCCCTCTGGAAAAAATATGTCCTTTGGTGTCACCTTCAGAGATTAAGAGGTTGAGCATGAATTCTGGATGGAATATGAAGTTGACTAAAGACAGCATTTTCTTAACTTCCTATTACTTAAAAGAGATGATTATATTTACCCAATTTATACCTACCTGTTTTGTATGCAATCAACAATTCATTAAATGTTTATTATCAATTTTGTGACCTGTGATGTTTAAAGTCTTCTATCTCTTTGTCTATTTCTATCCCTATTTAGTATGTTTAGTAAAGTACTAAAAGGCCAACTTTTTCACCAGTGTTCAGCTGTCCCTTAAACCTATATTACCTCTCATTAACATTTTCAGGCAACTTTTTTCTATGTTTAACCTTGTTTTGGCCAATCTTTTTGTAATGCTTGCTTGGCCTCTTCTCTGTCAGCCATTTGTCACCTTAGCACGGTAAAGCTATTCATCCTGGAGAGTGGAGTAAAGCAAGTCTGATGGCCCGTGCGGGATCCTATACTAAAAAATACAAGGAAGCTAAAAATATTACCTAGGAGTCATGACTCCCTCAATCACTTTTAACTGTTTAAGTAGACATCAGTCCTACAACACCGGGAGCCTCCTCTGGCCAACTCAGGACCAGAGAAGTAAGAGAATGGACAAGTAGTTATTTCCGAGTGTCTGGGACCCAAGTCATTAAGTGTCGTCTCCCTCCAAAATGCGGAGGAGCCCAGTCACTAGGTGTTTCTGGCTCTCCAGCCTCCCTCGAGGTCCAGCAGAGAGCAGGCGTGAAGAAGCCGCCCGCTGAGGCCCGGCCAGCAGGGAACCGCCGGCCGGCTACAGGACACAGCCATGGGGAGGAGGAGGGGGAGGGGAAAAGGAGAAGGAGGGGGAGGGCCGAGCGAGTCACCAGGAGGCTCAAGGGAAGAGAGCGAGGGCGGCAACACATGAAGGCTGTCCCGGAACACGCCTCGGCGGCCGCGAGGGGTAAACCCGAGGGGCCCGGCCGGCAAACGCCGCTCCCTCGCCGCTCTTGCCCTAAGAGAGGAACTGAAAGAAGAGGCGGTGACAGGCGCGCCAAGGCCGGGGCCGAATAGGGCAGGGAAGGACGGCTGCAGGGACGATGGGGGTCGCAGGAGCGCGTCTTGGCCAGCGAAGGGCACCCCCTGAAGCAACAAAGTTTAGGGGGGCGGGCCTCCATGGCCGGGTCGCTGAGAGCCGAGAGCGGCTGGGCGGCCCGGGACGTGTTTACTTTGGAACCCGGGGTGCCCCGGGGCCGCGCCTCTGCCCAACGGACCGAGCCTCTCCCGAGGACATGGGACCGGGGGACATGGAGCGGGGAGCTGTGCTCCAACAAGGACGGGGCGGGACTCCAACTGGGGAATCGAAGAGGCAGGGCCCGGTCCCAGGGCCCAGAACAGAGGAGAGTGGGGGCTGCCGGGCCGCGGCCGTGGGGCCAGGACGAGGGGGAGGGGGAGGCCAGCGACGCCCTCCGCCGAGGCCAGCTTGCCTGCTGGGAGCCCCGGAGCCACTTTCCTTTGGCGGGAGGAGCCCCTGCACCCGGGGTTTCCATTCCTCGGGCCAACGGCCCTCGGGCCTCTCTCCCCGCCAGCTGCCCCGGGCGGCGCTTCTCCTACCTTCGTTCGCCAGGTCCGCCATTTTGCTCTCTTAAGCCCTCCCACAAGACACCGCGCCGGCCCCAGCTCCCCTGCTTTCAACCAGGGAGTCCCGCGCCTGCGCGCCCGCCACTCGTCCAGGAACTGAGCCAACAACAGCCGAGTCCTGGTTTCCGAAAGTAGCCGAAAGCTAGGGTCTTTATTAAGCGAGATGAAACGCCCCCATCCCGGGGGCTGTGGAGTTCGCGCCGGCGCTCAAGATGACTAAACCTTTTTTACCTCTTTTCCCAGAGGAGGGACGCAAGAGGGGGAGGGGAAACGCGAGGATGCGCGTGCGCGCGCGTAAAGTCTTGTGCGCGGGCAGACTTGGCGCTGTGCTCACGGTTGGGCGGGAAAGACCGAGCTACGGCCGCCCTCCGGGGTTGCTCCTGCGCTCGGGCTAGCTCGGCTGCGCGCGGCACCGCCCCCATGACGGTGGCCGAGCAGCCCCCAGCAGAGGGGCCCGACCAGGCTTGGGGGAGCTCTGAGGCCATAACAATTCCTTGCGAGGCCCAACCCACGTGTTACCTTCTGCCGAGGTTGGGGCCCGGTCCCTGCTGAGGAATGCGGGAGCTCGGCTGGGGCGGCTTCGTGTGTGGTCCCCATTCCCCAAGTCTCGGCACACGAAGGGAGGGGAAGCCGCCGCGGATTGCAGCACTGTAGGGCCAGGGGCACACTCTTGTGGGGCCCGGTAAGTAACCCAGCCGGGCTCCCCCCACTGACACTGCCTCCTCCCCTTGTGCCCCTTCACCTCTCCCGATCTTCTGGAATCCCCGCTTTCCCCTCCCCCCATCCCATCACTTGGGATTATTTACCTATGTACATGTTTCCCCTAGTAAAACGTCTAGGCCTCGAAGGCACGGACTGTTATATTCTTGTAACCTCATTTTTTACAACTTGAGTGCGACTGAATATAGAGCAAGCAGCTTGGCCCAAAGCTTGAGCTAGTAGTGAGAAAGCTCTGGAAACGTAGGGGCCGGAGCATGCCGAGAGAGCCAGCCTTGTAGGCGGCTTAATCCCGTCGCAGAGTGTGCAGAGTCCAGGGCAACCGAGTGCAAATCCTACCCCAACATTTAGTAGCTGTGGGACCCCGGACAAGTTGCCTCACCCCCAAAAAATAACTGAAACCCCCATTGTGGTCACTAAAAGTCAGAAACTACTCAACAGTATTAAAATTTGCAAAGTGTTTTACGTGTGTTAACTCATTGGTGCCGGAGTGGAATGCCAAACGAGTTAGTTCCAGAAGTCATCGGGAGCCACTAAAGGAGGCAAGTGAAGTCAGGATCTTAGTTTAGGAAGCTCGTTTCCTCTGTGGGTGTGTGCTTGGGGCGGGGGGAGGGAGGGGTTCAGACATGATCCCATTTGGGGTTTTCTTAATAAAAGATATTCGAGTGGTACTCCAGGCAGCAAAGTTCCTTCACTGTCTACTGTGCTACCTGTGTGGCAGTATAAGGGCACAAGTTTCCTGTGGGCATGCAGAGGTTTGGGGTGTAGTCAGACTTTTCCCATAGCAAGCCACCAAATGATGGAACTACCTCAAAAGTCTGCTGGGGTGAAGGGCCAGTATCTCGAGTTGTCTCAAAAGAATTTGTAGACTTCCAAATCAAGGGGCAAAGATTTTATTATGCTTCTAAGAGTGGGCTAAATTCTAAGAGAAGTGGTTTTCAGCAATGATTTTCCTAGTGGAACTCATAAAGGGGAGGAACATGCCATTATAGCATTGAAAGTGGGGGATTATGAGGATAACCCCAAATAGGAGTTTAGAGTCCTAATATGTATTAACCATCGTGATGCTTAGTAAGTGAACTGATCCTAAAAAGGAAAAGAAGCTGTAATATGGTGGGTTAACGGTAAAAGGGGTTGGCAAGTTAGTGAGATACAGTTAAGACCTTTCATTGGGGAAATATAACCGTGTATGTTTGACAGAATAATTTGGCTCTTTAATTGGATACAGTAACTGAGGTTACAGGACAAATCCAAGTAGGGTGGGATTACAAATCAAAAATCCACTTAAGGCTGAGATGATCTTATCAGAGCCACAGGAAGTAGCTAAACTTTCAGATTATTTATGGAAAATCAGGCTTTCTTTGCTAAAACCCACCTGGCTGCCCAAGACTTATAGGCAGACTTTTTCTTTATATATGTGCTTTGCATATAAATGTTGAACCAGCTGCTTTAACATGTAACTAACTAAGCCTTAGGTTTGCCACTTACAAAATAAAGTGGGGAAAGATCTTTTAAGATTGCTTCCAGCTTCAGATCCTGTTTTTAAAATGGCTGCCAAGAACAGGGGAAGCATCATAGAGATAATGCAGAGGTAGAAGCAACAAGTATTTGCAACTGGTTAATCTAAGCGAAGTGAAAGGGAGGAGCCAGGGATGACAAGGACCATAGGGTGATAGAATGATTGTGTCTTGGACAATGATCAGGAATTTGGAAGGGGTGGTGGGTTTGGAGAGCAAGATAATGTGACTTCTGTTTTGGATTTGAGATTGTGATTCATAGAAGCCTTCTAAGAAATGGCTGGTGATATGGAACTGAAACTCAAGAAAGAGACTAGAACTGGATATATGGATGTGAGAGTCATTGGCATAAATAATTGAACTTATGAGAGCTGATGAGTCATAAAATAAAGTAGAAAGAAAAAAAGATCTAATATAGTTCCTTGAAGTACACCCATAATTTGTAGGTGTAACACAGAAAACCTTCTTTGTAAAGATTATCTTAGTTTATTGGAGTTAGAGGAAAAAAAGAAACAAAGGTGGTGTCACCAGAGAATAAAGCTTGCCCATATGCTACAGAAATCAAAAAGGATACAAAGTTGAGAAAAGGCCCTTAGGAGTTATCAATTTAAAAAATCATTGGTAATGTTAAGAGAGCAATAGTGTGACAATAAGCCCAGATTTCAGAGAGAAGAGACAAAGCTGCTAACATAGATGACTTTTTCAAATAGATGGGCTAAGAAAAGATTTAAAATCATGGGTACTGAAAAGGATAGTTGGATCTAGTGAAAGATTTTTAAAGACTGAAGTGATCAGTAATCTGTTGCTACTTTTGGGTGGACTTTAATCCAGTCTTCATTTTTCTTGACTTCTGTAGAGCCTTTAGCTGTTGACAACTCTGAGAATAGGGCTGTCCTGTGGGGACTCAAATGGAACTGAATGCTTGAGCAATACAACTCTTTTTTTCTTCCTTCCTACATGGGTGTCATATCCTTACCCGTGGATGCTCTGCCCAAATTTCTTTTGTAAGGACCTTGTCTTAAACCCAAATCACTCTGGTTCTCATTAATTAGCCACCAATAGGTCTCATATCAAGCCCCTGTCACTTTTTGTATGGGCCCTGATTAACTCAGTGACTATAAATAGCAGTTGTTTTTCTTTTAGTTGGAAACTGAGTATTTCCCCCTTTCAAATAGTGTTCTTTTTTGACTAGGTGAAAGAGGGCATTCTTACTTAATCACTGAATGAATGTTGCCTTACACAAACTGAGATCTATTTAAGACCTTAGTTTAAAAAGGCCAAAGTCTCTTTAAGATGGCAGAGTAAAGGTGAGAACTCACCCAATCTCTCCCCCAGATTGCTCCAAATTCCTCTAAATAGTTAACAAATTGTAGAGCATCAGAACATCCAAAAGGATGGAGTAGAAAATTTTCCAGCTAAAGGCAATTTAGGAAGTCAGCACAGTTGTCTGGCAACAGTGCAGGAGTCCAATGTGCAATCCCAATGCAGGCAACACCAGTGCAATCCCCATCCCAACACCAGCAAAGCAGGACCTCTGAATCATTGGTAGTTACTGGCAATTTCCTGATTTCTGGGTCCAGAGACACCAAAGACCATTTGCCAGCTTGGCAGAAAAGGTCCCTCAGTAGGGCAAGAGGGCCTTGGTAAACCAGCAAACCAAGAGTGGTGTGAGCAATGCAGTAGCAGCTTTTGGGGTTTCAGCTCACAGGAGGTCTCTTTATTAACAGTGAGGAAGGTCTTTGTTGCTTTAGCACACTAGATCCTGCAGGTATAGTGGGATGGGGATACTACTAACAGTTCTAGGCCAGAAAAGAGGGTTTGTGTTGGGTTCCTACAAGAATCTCTGAAAACAGCTGCACAAAACCCTTGAAGTTTGGGTCAGTGTAAACTGTGTCCTAGAAACAAGAGCCTTACTTTAACAGAGTTAAAAGCCAAGTAATAGGCTAGGAACATGAGTAAACAACCAAAAAGTTTCTGACCAAAGAAAGTTACTATGGTATCAAGGACTTCAGAAGATGATAATAAAGTCAAACATGCTACATCCAAAGCCTCCAAAAGAAAAAAAAAAAATAACTGGGCTCAGGCCATGGAAAAGCTCAAAAGGGACTTTGAAAATCAAGTAAAAGAAATAGAGAAAAGATTAAAGAAAAAAATGAGTGTGCTAAAGAAAATACAAAAAGCTAATGAGAAGAATATCTTAAAAAGCAAAATTGGACAAATGGGAAAGGATGCACAAAAGCTCAGTGAGAAAAATTCCTTAAAAATTATAATTGAGCAATTGGAAACTAATGACTTTATGAGAAATCAAAATATAAAGCAAAACCCCAAAATTGAAAAAATATAAGGAAAAAAAAACAAACAACTGACCTGGAAAATAGGACCAGAAGAGATAATTTTTAAATTATTGGTCATATATATGTGTATATATTTAACATATACTTTAACATATTTAAGATATATTGGTCAATCTGTCATATGGGAGAGGGGGTGGGGGGAAGGAGGGGAAAAATTGGAACAAAAGGTTTTATAATTGTCAATGCTGAAAAATTACCCATGCATATATCTTGTAAATAAAAAGCTATAATAAAAAAAATTATTGGTCTGCCTAAATGTGCCACGATGAAAAAAAAAGAGCCTGGACATCATCTTTCAAGAAATTATAAAGGAAAATTGTCCTGATGTTCAAGAAAAGAGGGTAAAATAGAGATTCAAAGAATCCATCAATCACCTCCTAAAAGAAATCCCCAAAGGAAAACTCCAAGGAATATTATAACCAAATTCTAAAACTTCCAGGTGAAGGAGAAAATATTGCAAGCATCCAGAAAGGAATAATTAAGATATAATGGAGTCACATAGTCATCAGGATAACAAGATTTAAAGGACCAGAGGGCTTGTAATATGATAATCCAGAAAGCAGTAAATCGAAGATTATAATCAAGAATAATCTACCCATCAAATCTTTTAGGGAAAAAAGTGGACATTCAATAAAAAAGGCTAAGCTCTTCAGACTGTCTTATTGGCACACTCAAACACCCCCCCCCCCCCCTGCTGCTCTTTGGCCTGCTGCTCCCAGTAGAGGAAGTTGCATGCATGTTGTCACTGGGATGTACTCTACTCCTTCCCAAGTCCTTAGATCCCACCTTTATTCCCTGCCCTTCTCTCTGAACCTTTAAAAAGCATTGTGCTTAATCATTCTGATTAATGTCAGCCTTTATAAGACAAGATCTTTGTGATCATGATAAATACCAGTGTGAATTATTCCCATTCCAAACCACTCTCCCATTATCTAGTAACCTTATTCTTACCCCATACTAAACAGATCACTGCCAAATCTATATACACAGAACTAATCAATTTCTTAGGCTTGATTCCTATGTGTTTATATGTTTTCTAGACTCCTTCCGAACTACCATTGGCATCTCAAACTCCACCTATCTAAAACAGAATTCATTATCTTGCTTAAACCCCCAGACTTACTATTTCCAAGGAGGGCATTTTCTAGGCACCTGAATCACTCCCTGCTTATTTCACATCTAATCAGTTGCCAAGTCCTGTCCTTTCTATATTAACTGTCTCAGACAGCTATTTCCTTCTCTTCGTGGCATCATTTAAATTCTACTTGCTTGTCTCCTGAACTACTTAAAAACCTTCCTAACTGATCCTTGGCCCTTTTCAGGTTTGTGTTTTTTTTTTTTTTTCCCTCACACAAGAACCTCACTCACTCTTGTGATTTCGAAAATAATAGATCTTTCCATATTTCCAACAGGCTGCTATGTATGCTATTACTTCAAACATATATAAAACTGAACTCATGTTGAACTCCACAATATTCCCTTCTCAGGGCTGCTTTAACTTTTCTAGGTCACCATCAGTCCTTTCTATTTGCCTATAATTGCTCATCTTTGTTCATATTCAAATGGATAAAAGAGTTATTTCCCACCAGATTGAGCACCTTGTTGACAACATCTAGTGTATAGAACATTGTCGGTGCTTAGTCAATTTTTACTGATTTGACTGCAGATAACTATAAGAGTACAAGAATGTCTGCCCAAATTGTGAGCCCCATTAACCAGAGGGAGCATCTATATCCTTGATCCCCTTTCCTCCCAAGTTAGAAAAACTTTATTCTAAGGTTTGTTTCCCTTTCTGCACAATAAAGTGAGTGCATGCATGGCTAATGGGTAAAGAGGAAGCTTCCTATGCAAGGAAACAAAAATAAGATGGAAGCTAGGGGATACGGAGGCCAAAAGACAACTTCAAATGTGACATTTCCTAGCTGTGTGTAACCTTAGGGCATATCACTTGACTTCTTTGATTTAGTTTCCACTGTAGTAAGGATCAAATGAATTTGATAATTATTAAGCTAAGCACTTAGTTTAGCACAATGCCTAGCCTATTGGCAACTAATGCTAACTCTTTTCTCCAAAAAAAACTGCCACTCTCGTCAAATATTCTGATTCTGTTATAGCATCATTGTTCTCCCATTTGCTTCCCCTCTTCCTAACACTGCTGGTACAGTTGCTTAAGTGGCATAACTATTTGGAAGACCTGAGTTTGAATTCTGCCCCAGGCATTTACTTAGCTTCTTTGAAGCTATATTTCAGCCACATGAAGTAGTGTACAGAACAGAAGAGGTCCTTTAGATACTTCCTAGCTGTGCAACCTTGGACAAGTTACTCAACTCCATTTGCCTCAGTTCCCTCATCTGTCAAATGAGCTGGAAAAGGAAATGGCAAACCACTCCAGTATCTTTGCCAGGAAACTTCAAATAGGGTTGTAAAGAATCTGACTTTACTGAATGACCACAACAAAATGAGGATAATGGTACCTATTTCACAGTATTTTGGGTAGGGTCATATGTGTAATGACGGCGTATTTAAAATCAGCCGGAGTCAGGAACTCAGGCTAAGGGAAAAATCCTCAATCTCTATTGAAGTGAAGAGGTGAACAAGGATTGCGATAGCAATATGAGCAAGAAAGATTGCGATAGCAATATGGGAAGCTGTGACAGGAAGCCAGCTAACAGAGGGGGATCTGAGCTGAAAGGTCGTCGCAATGGCAAAAGCAAGCAGTCTCTCCTCCCCTTCCTTTTCCACTCCCCTGCCTCCACCCACCAAAATCGTCATTTCCTATACAACACATCAGGACTTGCACAAAGAGTGGGCGGGGGCCATTCTTTCTCCAAGCTTATATATTAATAGAGTATGGTCCAATTACTATTTAGCCTCATGTGCTTGGGACCTCAGTCCATCAACTCAAGCCTCAGCCCATTACATCTCCCACTTTCTTTTGTTTTAGAACACAGGTGATCATGCCATCCCTGACTCCTCAGGGAGGCCAGAGCCCCCAAGGGGAGGTGATCACACCCTCCCTGACTTCTCAGGAAAGGAGATGAAAGCACCGAAAAGGAGGTGATCACGACCCCCCTGACTTCTCAGGAAGGGAGGTGAAAGCACTAAAAAGGAGATAATCACACCCTCCCTGACATCTCAGGAAGGGAGATGAAAAGCACCAAAGGGAAGTGGGGGTTGCTAGCAGGTTTCTGGGCTGAAGGGTCTTATTATGTACAAACCCATCAGCATGGGAAGTATTACACAAGCACATAGCAACAACGCAGAGGCTATTAGTGATGACTCTCCCCACAGTCAGTGCAGGCTTGATGTGGTGTAACAAATATGAATTATACACCCAAGTAACGGTATAACAAACAATATAAATCAACATTGTATTGTAAAAGATTGCCAGAAGTCCTAGAAGGAGAGTATGTAAACAGCAGTCACACATACACCTTCTTCAGCAGCCAAGAGATAGTCCAAAACCAATCTATTGTCCATTGCTTCACATATCAGGGAATCCAATGATCCCCCCAAGTTTTTGAAGTCCTGTAACAGTCTTATCATTTCTCAGAAAATCCAATGATTCCTGAGGGCTTTCAAGTCTTATGTCTCAAAGAATCCAATGATTCCTGAGGGATTTAAAATCCTACAACAATCTAATGTCTCAGAGAATCCAATGATTTCTTTTTTTTTTTTTTTAATTTTATTTTATTTAATAATAACTTTGTATTGACAGAATCCATGCCAGGATAATTTTTACACGACATTATCCCTTGCAATCACTTATGTTTCGTTTTTTCCCCTCCCTCCTCCCCCCCCCCAAGATGGCAAGTAGTCCTATATATGTTAAATATGTTGCAGTATATCCTAGATACAATACATATTTGCAGAACCGAACAGTTCTCCCGCTGCACAGGGAGAATTGGAATCCAATGATTTCTGAGGGTTTTAAAGTCCAATGATTTTCTATGTCCATGAGTCAAAGCCATAACTGCCACACTCTTTCATTGGTGAGCACAATCAGCAACAGAACCACCCGATGTTTCTTGGGTCTTCTCCTTCGTTTCAAGGGTCTGCTCCATCTCTCTGCGATGGACAAGGCGAATACGGCTCATTGGCACCCATCTGATTCCTTCTCCACCTGTAGAGATACAAGCAAACCCTCTCCCCCAAGCAGTTAGCCTATCTGGTCCCTTCCATTAACCACTTTCTGGGTCTCTCCACATCACCTGGCGATTATCTAAAGATAGTGGAGCTGCTCGCGCTGGACACTGCCCTTCCGGTGGGTTATAAAACCTGTCTGCAGGAGCCAGTGCATCTTTGTCAAAAATCAAGAAGTTAATAGTATAAAGTGCTAGATTTAGTAGTTCTCTAGGGTTACCTGTGGCTCCCCCTTTCTTTTGTTTTTTGGAGCAGCGTCTTAATGTCTTTGTTTCTCCTCTCTACTATTGCCTGTCCTTGAGGATTAAAGGGTATGCCAATGGTGTGTTGTGCACAAAAGTGTGCAAAATGTTTGGAGATGTATGCAGGACCATTGTCTGTTTTTATTGCTTGTGGCACACCCATAATGGCAAATGCTTGCGTGAGGAATTCAGTGACCACTCAGGTTGTCTCTTTTACTGCTGGTATGGCAAAAGTGAATCCTGAAAAGGTGTCTACCACAACATGGATAAAGACAGACGACCGAAAGATTTATGATGGGTTGCATCCATTTGCCAGATTTCATTGAGTCTCAAACCACGAGGGTTCTTCCCTGGAGGCAGTGTAGGAGTGTGGAAAGGAAGGCAAGCTGTACAGCTTTTTACTATGCTCCTAGCTTCCTCTTTTGTAATCCCAAATTGTAAACGCAAAGCTCGAGCAGCCTGATGGTATTTAGAATGGGATTCCTGGGCCTCCTGAAATAAAGGCGTACTGGCTAATATAGTTAAAAGGCTATCTGTCTTTGAATTCCCATCAAAAATAGGACCTGGAAGTCCGCTATGTGAGTGGACATGCAAGATATAAATCTTACCTGGATGTTTTCTCACTCGCTCCTGAAGTTCCTTAAAGAGCTAATATATATTAGAAACTGCAAATTTTATTTGAGCTGTGGCAATTCTTTGTACCACACCTACTGAATAGGCTGAATCAGATATTATATTTATGTTTCCTGGGTAATAAGTGAGAGCTAACATGATTGTATATAATTCGTTCTGCTGAGTGGACTGAAAAGGAGTTCTGACTACTCTCTTTATAGTTAAGTCATGAGAGTATACAGCACAAATATTGTGTTTGGACGCATCTGTAAAGATAGTTGGTCCTTTAAGAGGAACTTCAGAAACTTTTTCTTCAAGAATCCATCGCCAATTATGTAAAAGTCTGGTTATCTTTAATGGAGACCCATGTGTAAAATTTGGAGCCATGGCTAATAAAATTTGCCACTCTGGGATGGTCTCACAACACACATTAATTTGTGTATTGGTGTAAAAGGTGTATATCTTATCAGGTCTTGCCCCAGATAATTGTACTGCTCGCTTAATGGCCTTTAACAAAATTCTAGCCACAAACGCTGGGTAAGGAGTAAGACTTTGTTCTGGTTGTGCCGGGAGGTTCACCCACTCTATCACACTATCTCCTTGATGAAGGACTGCTGTGGGTGCCTCTTGTGTGGCAAAAACTGATATTTCCAAGAGTTTTTGAGTGACTCTTTCAACCACATTGGATAAAGCCAGTTCAACTTCTCTCAAAGCCTCTTGAGCTTCTTTTGTAAGCAGGCGTGGTGAATTTAAAGCACTGTCTCCCCTTAAAATATCATATAATGGTTGTAACTGATGAGTAGTCAAGCCTAACACTGGTTGCATCCATTGGATATCTCCTATCAATTTCTGAAAATCATTTAAGGTGTTTAGCTTCTCTGTTCTTAAGGACAGTTTTTGTACTGTATACTTCATATCCTAAATATTGAAAAAAAGCATGTCTTTGAATTTTCTCTTCAGCTATGTATAATTTGTAGTATCTTAGTGTTTCTATGGTCTTTTGTAGACATGCTTCTAACATTTGTTCCTCAGGTGCACATCCCAATATATCATCCATATAATAGCATAACTTTTGGAAATGATTTTCTTATTGGAGCAAGAGCAGCAGCAACATACATTTAACACATAGTGGGGCTGTTTTTCATTCCCTGTGGCAAAACTGTCCATTCATATCTTTTATAAGGCTCAGCTAAGTTAACACTGGGCACTGAACAGGCAAATCTTTTCATATCTTCCTTATCCAGAGGGATAGAATAGAAACAATCCTTAATATCGATGACCCAAAGAGGCCATTCTCTAGGCAATTGAGTAGGAGATGGAAGTCCACGCTGAGGAGTTCCCATAGTTTCCATCTGTTCATTCACTTTTCTTAAATCAGTGAGCATCCTCCATTTTCCTGATTTCTTTTTTACAATGAACACTGGGGAATTCCAAGGACTTAGAGAAGGTTGTAAATGCCCTTGTTCAAGCTGCTCCTGTACTATATCTAATAAGGCCTGGATTTTATCGCTACTTAAGGGCCACTGTTCTATCCACACTGATGTATCAGTTTTCCATTGGATAGGAACAGGTGAAAGTGCTGGCAAGCCTTCAACAGCAGCCTTGCTTAAAAAACCCCATACTCATTTTTAACCCTAATTGTTGTAAAACGTCTCTTCCCCATAGATTGATGGGGATTTTTTCAACTATAAAAGGAGTAAAAACTCCTGTTTTGCCTTCAAAAGTCCATCTCATAGGGGCAGCATTAACTTCAGCTGCTATTGATCCTCCTACTCCAGATATATAGGTATCTGCTTTAATCTTTGGCCAGTGACTGGGCCAACTGGCACCTCTAATAACTGTACGATCTGCACTTGTGTCTATCAATCCCTCCAATGGTAGGCTATTTATATAGATTGTGAGCATAGGTCGGTCAGCTGTTACAGCTGCTGTCCAGTATATTCCTGGATTTTGTGGTCTGGAGTCAGAATCTGGGTGACTATCACCAGGTTGCTTATTAGGATTCTGTATGAGTAAACCTGATGCTACTATTTTTCCTGGGTGATGTCACACATTGTCTACCTGTATTAGTGACTGGGATATTATCTACACATTCCCCAGTTTCCCACATCAGGGTGTGGATGGACACTGTTTTGTACGTACAAAAAGGAGGCGAAATGGTCAAGCCTACTGTGCCTGGAGGTAGGGGATCCATAGGCTGGAGAGGAACAGATTTCACCTCTCCAGGGTGTATCTCAGTTATCCCAGCTTCATATAGTTCTATTCTCCCCAATTGTAATTCCCTTCTGCCATCAGGTTGCTTCCTGGCTGGTTGACTGTGTAATCCCCTTCTCCCATCATATGGCTTTCTGGCTGATTGGTCATGTCTGGGTACTGGACTTCTAGGCTCTCTCTGGGTGCACCATTGGCTGCCATCATGCCCCAAGTGTTTTTTGCTTTGAGCCCTGGGGCTGGGCCCCTCATCCTGTTTCCCTGAATCTGTCTACATTGTGAGGCCCAATGGAAGCCTCTGTTGCATTTTGGACATGGGGTATTGGGTCTTGTTCTCCCACCCTGTTTTCCCATTCTATCTCTATATCAACATTGAGCTTTCAGATGCCCTACTTTTCCACACTGAAAGCATCTACGAGTCTCTCTGGAAGTCTCTTGCCAGGAGAGACTCTGTCTTCCCATGTTTGGATTTTGGGAAGTCTGCATCATAGCCTGGCTATAAAAGGCATCTGTGCCCACTGTGGCACAGCGTCTTATGATCTCCTCTAAAGGAGCATCCTTGTGCAGTCCTAGTATAATTCTTCTGCAAATCTCATTAGCATTTTCCTTAGCAAGTTGCCTTATCAAAATGTCTGTTATTGCATTTTCCCCATTTGTTCTTGTGATAGCTGTCTGCAAACGTCCCACAAAGTCAGCAAAGGGTTCATTTGGCCCTTGTGTTATTTTTGTGAAGGTCCCACCCTTTTCATCTTTATTGTGGAGAGAAGCCCACGCTTTGATAGCATTAACAGCAATTTGCTCATATGCTACTATGGAATAATTAATCTGTACTGTGACATCTGCCTAAGGACCTGTACCTGTTAGTAGGTCACAGGTGATTGCAGCATGAACTCCACTTTGACTATTTTGTTGGGCTTGTATCTTACAGAGCTCACTATATTCAGAAAGTCACAAATAGTTTTGTCCAGGTTCTAGGCATATTCTTGCTATTGATTTCCAGTCATTAGGGGTCAAGATTTCAAAAGCCAAATTCTGTAATAACATCTTAACATAAGCTGATGTAGCCCCATAAAGAGTGCAAGCTTTTTTCAGGTCTTTGAGGATTTCTATATCAAAAGGTGAGTATCTTCTACTTTCTTGACCTGAAGAATTAAACTGTTGAATTACAGGAAAAATGTGGTGTTGAAATTCTGATACATTTTTCCCTTCTTCTTTGGCCTTAATTAGTCCCTTTTGCAATATACTCATAGGAGCAGCTGGATGCTGGGGGGGGGGGGGGGAGGTGCTGATGCTGTCACTGCCCCCCCCCCCCACTACCCCTCCTCTCTCCATCCTGGAGGGTGGAGTTGATGGAGGAGAGTCAATTACCTGCTCCGTAGGTGGGGCTGAAGCTGCCTCAGATTCACCCTGCTCTTGAGCCTCACTTAAGTCTCTATGCACTGTGGGGATATGGTCATTAATCTGTTCTTTGTCTTCCTCCTTTATCTCAGACTTCCCCATTTGGCTATTCCTAGAGTTTTTTCCTTTTCTCCTAGAACTTATACGGTATCTTAAGCCAACTGTATCATATTGTATAAATAAAATCCCTCGATGGAAATTGAATGAGGACCGTTTTCATTGTAATATGCGGAGAGCTGTTAACCAACCAATGCCCAGTTATCTAGAGAGATTTGCTCTTCCTCTAAGAACCAAGGGGAGGTGCGTTTTAATGTTCCCAGAAGTCTAGCTGCCTGTTCCCAAGTTATAAGTAGCCCGTGATCTTCTATCAGCTTAAGCAGGCTTTCTATAGCACCACTCCTGGGTGGGGCTGGAGATGGGGGGGTTGGAGTGGGGGATGGAGAATCTTTACCTAGGATCTGTCCCATTTCAGCCCAAAAAAAGGTTACTAATTTAGTCTTTAAGAAAATAAGTTCCCTGTTTGTCTTATACTCACCTAAGTTCCTGGTCACTGGAGACTTCTTCAGTGAAAGTATGGTCCTTGGTTCCCATGCTTGGGTGCAGTTGTAATGACGGCGTATTTAAAATCAGCCGGAGTCAGGAACTCAAGCTAAGGGAAAAATCCTCAATCTCTATTGAAGTGAAGTGGTGAATAAGGATTGGGATAGCAATATGGGAAGCTGCGACAGGAAGCCAGCTAACAGAGGGAGATCTGAGCTGAAAGGTCGTTGCAATGGCAAAAGTTAGCAGTCTCTCCTCCCCTTCCTTTTCCACTCCCCTGCCTCCACCCACCAAAATCGTCATTTCCTATACAACACATCAGGACTTGCACAAAGAGTGGGCGGGGGCCATTCTTTCTCCAAGCTTATATATTAATAGAGTATGGTCCAATTACTATTTAGCTTCATGTGCTTGGGACCTCAGTGCATCAACTCAAGCCTCAGCCCATTACACATATGAGAGAATGCCCATTTAACATTTAAAGCCCTTCATTTTAGTTCTAAAGTATCTTTCCTGGCTTGACTTGAGTTCCCAAATTGAATTACAAATTTTTAGTTCATTTGAAAATACAAAGAAAAAAAATCTCATCTAAAACCCTTTCCTGATTTAACTGAAGAAGACTATCAGTACTCAAATCAAATTTCTCAGTAATGAGTATCTTCCAATAAAATCCTTTACAAAGATTTGTAAAAGGTCAAGAACTAAAACTAAGGCCTTGAAAAATGGATTTAGGGAATCCAATATAAAAATGAAAAGTAATTCCTAGTTAGATAGGTTCAGCTTGTCTCTTTCCTGAAAGGATAAAGGTGTTTATACCCTCTGATTAAGACTAAGGGTTTATGTCACTTTTGAGGGGTGTGATACAGGAGGGTGTGATATGGCTTTAGGAAACCTCAGCCTCTGTTTCAAAGTGAGTAATCACTGTTCTGGAATCAAAAGTACTAACTTTGATCTTATCCTCTATTGTAACTATATCATTTTTCCTTGTCTAAGATTCTTAAGAATTTAGAGATGTTTGCTTGAAGAGACATTGTCAGTGAAGTTGTTTCTCCAAGCAGAAAAATCCTTAGATTAGAATGATAAATTATGAAAATTTTCTCTAGAAGACTTGTGTCTAAAATTTAGAGTACACTATTGATACTTTTTTTTTTTGCCACATACTTTCCCGGAGTTCAGCATATCAACTCCTATGCTTTAGCCCAAGCTATCCTCTTGACTGAAATGTACTCTTTAATGGATCAACTCAAGTGCCCCTTCCTCAATTTTCCTGGCTGTATCAATATCGAGTGGTGTTATCATTTCAGTAGAACAAGCTCCCTGATGGCAGGGACTTGGTAATTTTGTTTTTGTATCTTCATAAACAAGACCCTTAAAAATATTTGTTAAATTGTAGGTACTATGTGAAAAAGTATAACATAAATAAACAAATAACAATAAAGTAATTTGTGTAGGTCGAGCACATTAGCGTCTAGGGGAACTAGGAAAGTGGAGCTGCTCAGCCAAGGTTCTGAAAAAGAAAATCCAGTTTGGCAAATAAAAAAGCAAATTTAGCAGAAATGATACATAAATGGAAAATTTAAAGGCCAGCCAAAAATGCAGGCTGCAGTAAGATTGTGAAACACTTTAAATGTCTGGGTGAAAAAGGTGTTTGTTCTCCTAGACTCTTGGAAGCTGCTGGACATTTTTGAGCAGGGAACTGATGAATCTTTCTTTAGGAATTCTTTAGGAATATTAATTTGAATAATAAGTCTGGAACCTCTTAAGAGGTTCTGGCAATAGGTGGGGGAAGAACTCAGCCATGTGAGCAAGGACCGATATGAGTGAGATAGGAGTGGGAGGACAATGTACTTACCAAGAAGAGAAGAGTCATGGATGACTCTGAAGTTCAAACCTGGGCTCCTGAAAAGATGGTGGCACTTTGAACAGAGAGAGGGAAGTTTGGAGCAGGTGCAGATTTGAGGGGAAGCTGAATTTAGTTTGGCTGAGATTGAAAACATGTTAAAGAAGATCCAGATGAAAGTAGTGATAGGAAAGACATCAGGAGATAACTGGAAACAGAGGCTTGGGAGAAGACAATTGAATTCATGGGAGCTCAGCCCCTCTTTGGTCACCAGGAGAAAAAGAGAGCCCAGGACAGAGCAGGGGCAGTGAGGAGATGTGCCTTGGAACAAAAGCCCTTACTCCCAGCTGTATACATGATGCTAATGTTTGCCATTTCTTGGATAGGATATGCTCTTCAGACTCCATGCCTTTACACTGCTGTTGCCCACACCTGAAGTGCTCTCCCTCTCTTCACCTCTGTCTTTTAGCTTCCTTCAAGATTCCAATTTCCTCTTTTTTGCAGGAGGCTTGTACTGGGCCTCTGAGATTGCTTGTAATTTACAGTCTGCATCTTATGAGGACACATTTCCATGTTGTCTCCTCTGTTAGACTGTAAGCTCCTTGAGGGCAAGGACCATGGTTTTTACTCTATAGCCCCAGCACAATGCCAAGCACACGGTCAAGGCTGTATAAATTGTCTTAATGTGTTTGGATGACAGGGCAGCAAATAAAACTGAGGGAGCAGTCCAGTAAGGAGGAATAGATTTAAAGTTGCAAAGTACCCAACAGAGCATTTAACCTAACCTCTCATTTTACACGAGTGCCATCAGATGCTTCCTGTGCCCCTGCCAGTGTCTGTACCCTAGAGACTTTGAGCAGGCTCTGACCAGCAGCCTCTTCACTGTATTGTGCCACCTTCCAAGTGAATATCATGTGGGAGAGAAGGGAAGAATTATCAAGGGAAGAGTGGCAGTTGACATGTTAGAAATGAAAAGCAGCGAAGAGAATGGGAAGGATGAGGTCTGAGAAAATGCCATGGGATCTAGTGACCAGGAGATCACTGGTAACCTTGGAGAGAACTTTCCAGTCAAGTCGTGGTTTCAGGAGGCAGGTTGAAAATTGAGATGGAGAAGCTAGTTGAAGATAAAATGGTTATGAGAATGTGGATAGTTTTTCTAGGAGTTTGAACAAAGAGAATAGAGAGCAGATAACAACGGGGTAATAGCTTAAAGTGAAACCTTTTCAGTGCTGGTGAAAGTACAAAATGCAGACCACAAAGAAAATTAACGTGGATAATCAGAGCAGGCTCCTAAAATGATGGGAGGGGACAGAATCCAGGCAACAAGTAGAAGCAAAGAGACTAGAACAAAGGCCTCAGGGAGGAGCTGGGCTTTGGGAGGTGGAGCAGGGAGAAGAGGGCATGAGATTTGGAGTCAAGTACAATGATGCTGCATTACAGTCGGGGCTAACTTGAGGTTGGGTAACAGAATTGTGTGTGTGTCACTGTGATTTGTCACTGGCATTCAACAGAATGTGAATTGTTTGGTAGAAGAGGTATCTTATGGTGGGGTTTGGTGCTGTGTAAGCAGTGTTAGGACAAGGAAGCAAGGGATTCTGGGGTAAAGGTCAACAGGTAACTTGAACTGAAATGGTTATATAGAGGGTTCAAGACTATGAAGGGGGGAAAATTTGGCCACACCACAGATGGTGGTCTGGCTTCATTGAGAGGAATTGAAGAACCAGAGAAAATAGCAGCAAATGATCGAAAGAGGAACAGAGTTTGTGATGATGGAGGTAGAAAAATCATGATAAAAAAAGTGCAGGTCTGGGCAGTTAGGTGGTACAGTGATAGAGCATGGGTCCTGAAGTCAGGAGGACCTGAGTTCAAATTTGACCTCTATACTTAACATTTCCTAGCTGTGTGACCCTGGGCAAGTCACTTAACTCCAATGCCTCAGGCAAAAAAAAGTGTAGGTCATAGAAGTTTAGGAGGTTAATGAAATGCAAGACCAATTGAATAGTAGGGCAAAGGGAAAGTGTTTTTGTTTTAGGAAAGAGGAAATCTGAGCCTTTGTAAACTTTGAAGGAAAAGTCAGCAGAACAGGAACTGTTAAAGCATGAAAGAAAGGAGATGATTAATAAAGTCAGTATGCACATCTGTCTTGAGACTTATTGGGTTCCTCCTACAGCTTCAGAGGAACCTTCAAAGAGTTGCTGATTGGGTGCTAGAGAGTTTCAAGATGAATTAAATGGCCTCAGAAATTCTTTGCAGTTCTAGGTGAAAAGGTATGAAGACTAAGATGGAGTGGAAGTGGAAGTACAGCTCCCTCTTTTGACCCATGATCTGGGGAATCACCATCTAGATCTTTTTTTCCCCCCCTCTTGTCCCACTCCTGGCTGGAAGTGCATGTGTGCGTGTCTGTCTCTGTCTGTGTGTTTATAATGGGGGGGGGGGGGGGGGGAGAGGGGGAAGAGGGAACTGAAGGAGAGGAATAAAAATTTGTTAAGCATCTAACCTGTGTCAGACATTAGGCATTGAGACTCCGAATTTCAAGACCTCTTCTCCCTGCTCCACACCTCAGAGCACTGAAGACATAATCTAATGGAGGAGACCGTGTGAAAGGGTGTTGGAAGCATGGCAAGTCCTGGCTGTCGGTATGGTGAAGCCAATTTGAGGAGGCTCGTCAGCTTTTCTCTAGTACACCTTTCCAGGGTGAAAACAGACTGGGTCTGGCTCCTACACTTGATGTTCTCCCTTACCATGACCTCTGATAGGCAGTTCACTAAAAAAGACACTCATACTCAGGAAAAAAACCAATGTACCTTCCTAGAGTATCTTCAGAGAGCACCCTTTGAAGACCCAGAAATGGAAGGCAGCTATGTTAGGCAGTGGCCACTGGAGGACAGCAGATCATCAGAAAGACAACACATCTGGAGATCCTAAGGCCTGGAGAATCGTTATGGGAACACCCTTTGTCCAGCACTTTGATTTTTACTAGTGGAGAGACCGAAGTCCATTGAGAAGCATCAGCTTGGCCAAGCTCACAAGGACTTCAGCACAACCTTGGAAGGTTTGGGAAGCTAGTGGTCATTTCTTGGGAGGAGCTGGATGAGGGTCCAACTACTTGTGTCATATTTAATTCTGTGTGGAACTTCTCCTTGCTCTGCACTGTGTCACACAGGCAGAGAGACAGGTAACCCAGAAGAGTGCCTATTGCACCCAAAGCACAGCATTAAGCACAATGGGGGGAGATGAAATGGAAAGAGTTGGTTTTAGAGGCACTTATAGTCTGAAGGGGGAAAAAATGAAAAACACAAGGAGAACTTGAGGCTGAACTGAGTTAAGGCATCAGAGTATAATAGGAGTGATCATGGAAATATTTCCGGAGGTGAATTTTGAGCTAGTTTGGAGAATTATCAAGAAATGGGACAAGCTTTCTTCTTTGCATAGGACCCAGTGGTTCCTGACACATCTCTCCCTTTCCACTTTGTCCACCCTCTAACTCTTACAGTGCCAGATGAATCTGCATTATACATAAATCTAGCCATGTTACTTCTCTGGTCAAAATTCTTGGGTGGCTCTCTATCAGTCATGAAGTTCAACTTTATCAGTCATAAAGTTGAACTTCCCTTGCCTGGTATTGAGACTCCCTATCTGGGGCCACTTTGCTTTTTTACACTTATCTTCCACATTTGTGTTCCAAGTAATTTGAACCATTCTTTGGCCCTTATGCTTTCTGACCTGTTTTTGCTCTTTGTTCTCAGTACTTGAAATGTCCTTTGTTTTCCATCCCTGTTGAGTTACTACCAATCTTTAAAGTCCAAATAAAGTAGTTGCTCCTCCCTAAAGCCCATTGATTTTCCCAGTCATACTGACCTTCCCTTTAGCCAGTGTTATGTATCTCTGATACATTCATTTATATATTATAATTATCTATTTCCTATTCCTTTACTAAATAAGCTCCATAAGAACAAGAATATGTCTTGTTCAACTTTTACATCTTATTTAACTTTTCTACATTCTCTGCATACAGGTACTTAATGGTTTTCTAATTAAAACTTGGATAGTTGAATTTCAGGGTTGCCTCCTTAGTCTCCCGTTTCTTCAAGCTTTGCTAGAGAAACATTCCTAGAGAAAGAAATTGCATGACTATGATCTCAGTGATTTTTGTTCAAGCCAGAAGGTTCTCCTCAAGATCACAATGCCTAGCATATTCTCCTGTAATTGTATTCCAGGTAATTTTCTTTCTAAACCACCACACATGACACACATTGGTTCCTTTGCAGCTTGAACTTACCTTTAGAAATGAAGTTCAGTTATGCCCAAAGGGCTGTTAAATTGTGCATATCATCTCTGATCCAGCAGTGTCTTTACTGGTCTGTATTCCAGAGAGATTATAAAAGAGGGAAAAGGACCCACATGTGCAAAAATGTTTATAGCAGCTTTTTAATAGTGGTGAGGAACTGGAAACTGAATAGATGCTCATTAATTGGGGAATGGCTGAATAAATTATGGCATATGAATGTTATGGAATATTATTGTTCTATAAGAAACAATCAGGAGGATGATTTCAGAGAAGCCTGGAGAGACTTACCATGAACTGATGCTAAGTGAAATGCGTAGAAACAGAAAATCACTGTACACAGCAATAAAAAAAATTATGCAATTAATTCTGATGGCTCTCTTCAACAATGACATGATTCAGGCCAACTCCAATAGACTTGTGATGGGGTCATCTGCATCCAGAGAGAGGACTGTTGGGACTGAATGTGGATCACAACATAGTATTTTCACCTTTGTTGTTTTTTGATTTGATTTTTCTTGTGTAGCATAAGTGTAGAAATTTGTTTAGAAAAATTGCACATGTTTAACTTATATTGGATTACTTGCTGTCTAGGGGAGGGAGTAGAAAAAAAGAAAAATGTGGACCACAAGATTTTGAGAGGGTGAATGTTGAAAACTATATTAGCATGTATTTTGAAAAATAAAAAAGTTTTTTTTTCCACAAAAAACTCAAATTTTAATTTTTTAATTATTTCAGTATTGTCAGTTTTTTCTTCATTTTTATTATAGCTTTTTAGAAAAATAAAAAGCTATTTTTTAAAAAAGAAATGAAGTTCAGATTTATTACCTATCAATAAACATTAAGCACCCTCTAAATGCCAGGAAGTATGGTAAGCATTAAGGATACACTAGAGTTATTCTCAAGGAATTTATAATCTAATGGGGAAATAAATAGCATGCAAACAAATATATTACAAAGCAAGCTGCCCACAGGATAAATAGGGAATTAACAGAGGGAAGATACCAGAATTAAGAGAGCATAGGGAAAGGCTTGTGGTAAAAGAAGAGATTTTAAAGTTGGGACTTAAGCCAGAGAAAATTCCTGGAGCTAAAAGATGAAATGTCTTGTCCCTGGAATATCAAGAAAGCCCAGTATCGTTGGATTAAAGAGTATGTGAGCTGTAAGAAGACTGGAAAGATAGAAGGATCCACAAGATCAATGCTTAAGGAAAATCACTTTGGAGGTACTGCCTCAGGGTATGAAATGATGAGGGGCCATACCATAATGGTATTAGTATCAGAGGAAAGAAGAGGAACATATTTAAGAGATGTTGCAAATGTGAAAAAAGCCTAAAATTCAACACTTCACACATCTTATCTTCCATAAAATTCAGCATAAACCTAAGGCTCAAAGGACTGATAATGCAAGTGTACAACATCGGAATTTTGTAGGTACAAGGAAAACTCATCAAATTGAACCCCTTAATCTTGCAGATGAGGCAACTGAGACCAGAAAATGTAAGCTCAATTTCTTGGGCAAGAGCCTGAATACCTTTGAAGTACAGGTTCTTTTTCCATGATGACAGTTGATAACCATTTCTGGATCATGGTTTAAAATATAGAAGTGTGACCCCTGTAACTAGCCAGACTTGTAACTAGGATTAATAAAACTGCATTGCTTTGAGTTACGCAAATCTAATTTAAAACGTCTTTAAGCTGAAAAAGAATTGGGGGTGGGAAACCATCTGCATCTAACCACCAAATTAAATACCTTACAGAGTAGCAAGAGAGTAAGAAGAACAGCAATAGAGGCACAGAAATTCACAGGAGACAAAAATCTAAGAAAGGAGGCAGCTATAAAATCCATGGTCTCAGATGTCTATATATAAAATATGGGCAACACATGAGGCAAACCAGAAATCTTTGAGGATGCAGTTCACAGACATCCCTGAGGCGAATTGGGATCGTTGAGAGATAAGGCACCCCAACAACATTTGGAGGTCCCCAGATTGGTGTCACAAGTTGGCAAAAGAATTCGCGGACCCAGTCTCCAAGTTAAGTGAGTAGAGTTTATTATTCTGACAACAGTGGGCTAAGTTTCAGGAAGGGATTTTAGCAAGGAATTAAGGGAAGGGAGATATATTTATATAAAATTGGATCAGCGTTCATATTACTTATTTGCTAATTTTATGGTTTACAAGTAGGTTTGAGGATATTTGCTATTGTCTGAGGAACTTGGAAATTACTGATGAAGAAGGGACTTTAAAGTTGGGACTCTTATTTTGCTTTGGTTTTCTCTGTCTGAAGACTGCAAAAGGTGGGACAAAATGAATGGCCAATGTTCATATGCAAGATAAATAGGAGAGCAGCAAACTGCTAAGGATGGGTTAAATCACCAGGCACAGATGAACTTCTTTCCAAGTTAATGAACAGGGAAAAAAGGCTGAGCCACTGCCTATTGGAGAACAGAAGAGGTGCCACAGGATTGGAGGACATTAAATGGATTTTTTTTTTTTTTAAATCTTTATTTTTAAAAGATAGGATTTCCCTTTTTTGACCAGGCTGCTTCTGGTTCTACTCTGATTGCCCATATCATGGCTCTTTAGGGAACCTGTTCCTGGGGACTCATCATTGGAAGGCAGACATTCAGATACCCAATACTTTAGCATACTACAACTCAATCCTCCTGAACTTAGATTTGCCACTATTGGTATCCCTAGTAACCTTATTACAGGCATGTGTACAAGTTATATATTTGGCAAGTTAGCAGACACTCAGATAAGCAAGAGGTTTCATCAGGAAAAATGACTAACATTGAAAAACTTGGGTTTTTACAAAACTATCATTCTGTTATGGAAAACAGATGGCCCAGATTATAGTATAGTAAATTTTTATAGTAATTCAGAATTGATTGACTGATTGAAGCTAAAGAATATTCACTGTTTGATGCCAACTGGTCTTATGGGTTATCTGCTCCATTTAACATTTTTAGCAAATAAAAACATTTGTGATAGGGAATGTTTTATCAAGTTTATGGATGCTACAAAAATCTTGGTAAGCTAGGATGGACTAAATCTAATAATTTTTTTCAAGTGAACTAATGACTAGCAATGTTTCCACCAACTTTTAAACTCATATTTAGACTTCATACTTATCCCTATTAAATTCCATCTTATTAGATTTATGCCCTGAGCTCAGTTAAGAGGGCCACATGTCAGGAAAGGCACTGGTAAGTTGGAATGTGTTCACAAGAGAATAAACTGGATGGTGAAAGGAGTTATAGGAAACTAGGTGAAGGCACTAAGGCTGTCTGTCAGTCACCTACTGAATACCTGAGAAGCTATCACCTTCAAGACACTTTGAGATTTGTTCTTCTTGACCCATCTAAAAGGCATAACTGGAAGAATTTTTGTAGTAAGGAAGCTATGGGAAATGACAGAAAAAACTTCCATGAGGCCCATCTACTACTCTGGGAATACTCTGTATTCTAAAATACTCTTATCTAAAAATAAACTGGGCTGCCTTGAAGGGTCGTGAATTTCCCCTTCCCTTTCTCTCTCCATCCTTCACCTTGGAAGTTCAAAGTCTAGAATCAGGGGTCCTCAAACTGTGCCCGTGGGCCAGATGTGGTAGCTGAGGACGTTTATCCCCCTCACCCAGGGCTATGAAGTTTCTTTATTTAAAGGCCCACAAAAAAAAGTTTTTGTTTTTACTATAGTCTGGCCCTCCAACAGTCTAAGGGACAGTGAACTGGCCTCCTAGTTAAAAAGTTTGAAGACCCCTGGCTCTTGATGCTCTATGGTAGAAGGGCTTCTTGAATGAGGGGGTGGGTTGTACTAAATGGCCACTGTGAACCCTCTTGTTGTGAGGTTCTGGATTCACACGTAGAAAGGTTTTTTTTTTGTTTTTGTTTTTTTTTTTTGTTAAATCAATTTGGGGTTGTTGCATGCCTATGCATGCCTAAGGTCCACAGACAGGAAGTGTTAAATGTCTGAGGCCAGATTTGAACTGGGGGTCCTCCTGATTTCAGGATTGGTACTCTATCCACTGCGTTAGAATGATTTCTTATAGGCTTTTCTCCCAGGGTTATGAGCAAAGTCCTTTGTTAAATCTTAAAAAGTATTGTGTATAGAATGCTTATTTGCTGGGAGGTAGAGATAATACATAACTGAATTATGTCTTAAATGGTGATCTGTGGTCTATATATGCTGAAGGGCAGATCATATCATCAAGAATTGTCCTTTTGTTTCTACCTTTCTAACATCTCTTCTGCAGAGCCCTTTCTGCCCCAACACCCTTTCCCTTCTGAGGTAGCCTGCTAAATGGTTTCCTTGTCTTAAGACTCCATCCTTTACTGCCAAACTCATCTTCCTATAAACCCATGTCTGACCATGTCACCCACTTCCTACTTATCAAACACCAGTCACTCTCTACTACCAAAATCCTCTTATTTGGCTTGGAGGTTCTGAAGAATGTAGGTCTGGCAATCTTCTGTCAACACTGAATAAACTCCGAAATTCACTTCTCCATTCCTCCAAGCCCTGAGACCCCTTCAATCCCTGTGCTTGGAGAAGGTGGGAGCTCTCCATGTGAGAAGCAGGTCCAGTGCAGCCAACTCATCATGTCCTCTCTGGTTCCGGATCATCATAGTTTGCTTCCCTGCCCTTGCCACCCACCATTTCCTCTCTCCCTTTGAGGGCAGGGATTGTCTTTTGCCTTCTTTTTTTCACAATAGAGTTTTATTTTCAGAGTTTTCCATATTCACCCTTGCAAATTTTTTTTATGTATTCCCAGCACTTAGCACACTGCCCAGCATCTAAAAGATACTTTTTAACTATTTGAACTATTTATTAGTTTAAACTGGACTCAAACTCCATAATAATCCAGTTTTTAATCCAATCTCCTGCCTGGATGGGTAGTTTAAACACTAGTTTCTAGGAAATAACTGCTCTCAATGTACTCTTTATCAAAATGATGCTTTTCGATTTAGTAGATGAACGTCTTTGTGAACTAGAAACTCTGGGCTTCTGGTTACCTGAAGTAGTGGTCTCTGGATTCCTCAGCTTGTAAACAAAATAACAGATAAACAGGACCAGCCTGAATAGCTACCTCATGAACATGAGCCCGTGGGTAATCAAAACCATGTGTTGGCAATCAAGAAACCCAAGTCTGAATTCCAATTCTGACATTTCCTAGTTGTGAGATGCTGAGCATATCACTTAGTCTCTTCAGGCCCCAGTTTTCTTACTGATAATAAGAGAATATTAAAATTCAACCTCACAGGATTGCATGGAAAGTGCTTTTTAAACCTTAAAGTGCTACAAAAACACCAATTGTCTCTGTCTTTTTTTGCTCTTTCTAAATTGTTTTCTTCCCAAAACAATTCTTTCATAGCTCCTCTTGAGTCCAAGGAAGTTTTTTTCCTGATGTGGTTTTTATCATCATCTCAGAAATCAGTTTCTAGAGCCACATTTGAGGACTTCTCAAAAGTGTTAAAGCAAACAGTACTAGGTGAGTGTGATGGGTGTGTGAACACTGGTATAAACTGATTAATTTTCATAGTGGGTGGATATGAACAAAGATGATAAGGAGCTGGAATAAGGATTGGATGTTTGAAATGAGCAAAAATCCTTTTGACACATCAGTAGAGCCAAGGACAAAAGTTCAGGAGACTGTGCTTCCTATAGCTTGCCAAGGCAAAGATTCAGTCCTTGAGTACCATGAGGGCAGCACACTGGCTATAAAACCCCACAGTGCTCTTATTTCCATTTACTTTCTACTTCAACTCTAATCCCCTTTTAGCTTTATCATGAAAACCACCAGGAGTGAAAGGTCTGCCCATGAGCACCAGGAAGCCAAAGGGGCCAGCTGGGAGAACAACAACAAAAAAAAATAATGAAAGAAAAAGTCACAGTCCAAAGCATGGAAGGTTATTTCCAAGATGGGCACATTCAATGTTTATTGCTATTAAAAATGAAAGTGTCAATGAGATTTTTGTGCACATCAGTTTTGGCATTTATCAAAAGGGCTAATCAAATATAGTCACTGTGGTATACACCTGCACTTGACTTTTAACTTTGTTTGTTGGAATTCTTGCAAAGGAATAGATGTATCATGAGGCAGAAATTCATTTTTGTTGGGTTACCACATGTGAAAGAAAAACCAATTCATCACATTCCATAAAAAATTAGCATAAATTTCTTCTAGGAAAAGGGATTTCTAAAAAAAACCAAAAAAAAAAAAAAAAAAACATTCTTTTGGCCTTGCTTCATTATAGATCCTGAAGCATTCAACCAGACAAACCCTGTAACTATTACAGATTTTCTGAAATAAAAATGTGTTTTCTTTACCCCCTACTCTTCCTGTATAAGCCCACATAGACTTAGGAATGTAAAGAGCCCTGTCAACATACACATCTTTCACTTCTCATGAAGTCATTTTTAAAAGGCCATCTGACTTTCGTTAGTACCTTCTGCATTAATAGAATATCTGGGACAGAATATATTCAAATATACACATTTATAAGAAAATCCTGAAAATCATCAGAGCACAAAACTATCAGTATAAACATTTCCAGAAGGAAAAAAAAAAAAAACTATTACCTTTCATAATGTAATGCTAAACCAGATTTGACCTTTTTTTTCTTTTCTTTTCTTTTTTTTTTTTTTTTTTTTTCTTGTTTTTTTTTGTTTGCAATTTGGTTTTTGGCACAAAATTGTTACCTTGGAGCTAACCAATAATGCAAATGTTAATGTTTTACAAATATCTGAAGTTCAAGACCACAAAGGCATTTGTGTTCTTCCAGAGAGAAGAACATTTATGTACTGAGACAATACAAGGATGGCTGTTCCCCCACATCAGATTGCTACAGTGTCATTAGCTCAAAGCAGTCCTTGGCAATTAATGAGGGGGAAAGGAGATAGATTCAGATTTTGTATTATGAGTAACAGGCACATGTTTGAATATCAACTAGAAACGGAAAATAAAATAGGCTAGTTGGTCCTCACTAAGGCACTGCCCTATAACACTGATAATCCTCCCCCACCCACTACCCCTCAGCTCATAGATTTGGTAAAAATTTCATTGCAGACACTCAGCAATTTGGCATGAAGGTAAATATGACCTTTAACAAATTTCAGAGGGGGAAAAAAAATCACTCTTTCCAATAAAATAAAACCAACATTTGAAGCTTGGGGACTGTTTTTTTTCTCTATACCAGAAAAATCTATGTGCTCTAATTCTTTAATTTTCTCTTTGTGCCATCTGGCTTGAGAGCTGCTGAAGCTGAAGTACAGGGACTTGGGGGGTTAGCTGCTACTTCTAGAAAATCCTTTGGTATCTAGAGTCAAACAGAAACCCCTCTGTACATATTTTGAGGCTATCTGAATTCTACAGCAAAATAACTGCCCAGTATTGAAAAAAAAAAGAAAAAAAAAAAAAAGGCTGCCAGATAGGCAGATTAATTCTTCCCATAAAACACCACTCAACGAGGAAGCAGAGAGGCCAGGACCCCCTTTTAGCCCACAATAAAATGTATGCTTCTTCTCCCCAAATGTGGGCCAGAGAACCTCTCCTTACACTTGTAGGGAAACCAGAAAATCTGTCACTTCTCACACTATGCCTGAGCTGCTTCTACTACAGTGAAAATTAATCAAGGCTGCAGCCAAAATGTGTGCACAGAGGAATAAAAACTGCTAGAAGGCGCTAACCAATTCACCGTGCCTCAGGCTTCAAAGAATTAGCCTAAAGTAACTGTCACTCTAGCTGGGACTGGCCACCGACATTTCAGAATGCCAACAGAGGAAGCAATTTATTCACAGTGATGGAAACATTACCTGAAGTAACAGAAGTACGAACTACTTAACTTAGAATCCATTCTCTCTCTTTCTCTCTCTCTTTCTCCAATGTACTACATGTACATTTTTACCCAATGGGAAGGAAGCACCTTCCCAATCTGAATTTCTAAAATATTTAAAAACTGCTTTCCCTCTTAAAAAATACTGCATCCTTTATACACAGACCCCTTTTTCAGAAGCCCTTCCTTGAGTAGAAGTAAACATTTACATAATCTAAGAGGCACTAATAGAGTGGAGTCCTATCAAATCCAGGTTTCAGGAATTCCAAACCCAGATCCTTTGAAATCCTGTGAAATTTCTTCTGCTCAAAAACAAGTCAAAGTGCTAGATGTCCTGTAAGGAGTGATTGGGATCACCGCGTTCCCGCTTCACCAGAGGCTCACCCAGACCACGGGCATCTGTGTCTGTTTCACTGCTGAGATCACTGATGTCATCTGCAGACAACAATTGATACAGTAGGTTGGCATAAGGGAAGAAAAGATAAAAGGACAATTTGTACTGGGGGATTCTGCTAAAAGATACACAACTAACTATCCCAGCCTCTCAAAGTTGGAAAGAACTTTAGAGGCCATCTAGTCTAATCCATACCTGAACAAGGATCCCCTCTAACATAGGCCACAAGAAGTCATCAGTGCCTAACACACAGTAGGTGCCCAATAAATAAATGCTTATTGACTTGACTAGCCTTTACCTTCCAAATTAACCCATAAATCATGTTGGGGTAGCTAATTATTAGGAATGTTTCCCTTCCATTACTTTAGATTTGTCTTTTGGCAACTTCCACCCACTGTTATTAAGAAGAACAAATCTAGTGCTTCTACAAGACAATCTTTCAAACTTGAAAATAATTATGATTCCCCCAATCCTAACTACAACCCCCCCAGTCTTCTCTCCATGCTTAATTTTCATAGAGTACAGTCTAAAGACATTTCACCACCATAGTGCTTCTGCTCTGGAGGCACTCCACCACTCATTTTTATGATCACAACTTTATTATGTCTGGATGTTCACCACTGATTTCTTTAATTATGTGGGCTGGAGTTTTGTCAGGAATTGAAGTCAAATTTACTGGTTTACAGTTTACTTTATTTGAAAATTGGAACACTGCCATTCTTGAATCCTGTGACACTTTTTCAATTTTCTACAATCTTTCCAAGATTACTGACAATGGTTTAGCCCTCATAACTCACCAGTTCTCCTGATTTTGAGAATTTCATGAATAGCTAATTGGCTAAGGCTCATTTCTATATATATATTCTGTACCATTTTCACATAAGCTTATTTTTTTCTTCCTTCCCTCCCTTCTCCTTAGACTAGAAGGGAAAGTGGCAAGTTACCATCTTTCAAAGCTCTCTGGCCTCCCCTGACAGCTTTCCTTAGACCAAAAATGGGTCTTCAGCACACCCACTCAAAATGACTGCACAAGGAGCTTTGGACTGACTACCAGGATTTGGTATGTGGAGGCCTAGGAATCCAATAAATGACCTGAAAATTCAGCATCAAAATCTGCATATTTGGACTTCCCAGTCCAAGCTAGTGGTGAAAAGTTTTTCCTTCTGCCACAGTTGGGTCTGAACAGGTGGGGAGTCATCCTATTTACTACTGGACTAGATTCCCATCATCTGTTGGCCCTGAATTCCTAGAAGCCAGTAGGAGATATAGTAGACAGTGATGGACTAGAAGACCTAAGTTCAAATGTTGCCTCAGTTTTTTACTAGGACATTGGACAAGTCACTTTCCCTTGCTCAGCCTCAGTTTCCTTGTTTATAAGATGGAGGTAGTAATAAGACCTACCTCTGAGGGTTAGTAAAAAAACTAGATGAGGTAACATGCAATGCAAATATTATCATAGTTCCTGTTTCTACTTATTGTTAATAGACAGGATAAAAAATAAAACACTAAATTAACAATAAATCTTAAACCCCCTCTACAACAGGATGGATCTGAGATCTTTCCTCTCTTCCACAAAAAAACAAGCATATGATACCAGCACACACCTTTATCTAGCAGTGTCAGTGACAGGGAGGCAAGGTCATTGAACTGAAAGAGAAAATTCAACATTTGTAATGAAAAAAAGGAATTCAAATCAATGTCAATGAAATTAATGACAGAATACTTTAAACATTTCTTAAGGACCTATTTCATTTAAGATACTGTGTCTAAGGAATATAGAAAGCTCAGACTAGACACAGCTCAGCCATCAAAGAGAAATTATTATCTTAAGCAACTTCAACAGAGGTGAAGCTCTGTTTTGTTTTTTTCATGTCCTACAAACTGTTTTATGTCCATTGTTATTACTTCACAAAAGTAGTATTTTCAGATCTTTATGTCTGCCTCTACTTTTATTTTGCCAAATAGACCAGGATCTTTACTCAGGACTTACTCAGGTTTAAAAGGAAGAGTGAATTCTACAGTGAAAAACCAAAATGACTAAATGTTAAAGCTAGAAACAGATCCCTCTCCAATAGGTAATTATAACAATTCACATAATCTCACATGGTATGCATGGGACAAGTAGCAAAATAAACTAATACAAATGAATTCCATTTGGGTTTTGGTATTGCTGTCATTGCAAAAGAAATAGCATTTAGATAAAAAAATATATACATTATTAATATGAACCCCAGTAAAAATATTTCAGGTATCTTCCCTGCTATTTTTACACTGAAGGCTTGATTTCTAATCAAGTAAAACAAGTCATTTGCAGCCCTGTAGATTTTCTGAAAACTTAATTTATGGCTTACATGAACCATTTCTTTATCCAAGAGTGATTTGGTTAGAGTGCATTTACAGCCTCTACCCAAGAATATTTCTTTTAGAAGTTAAAATAGGCTTTCGTAACTTATTCTTCAAAGTCTTAATGAAACAAGCATTCCATCAAACACTAATCACAGGAGTAAGAGCAATGACACACTAGTCCTTTGTATTTATGTTCAAGGTTATTAGCACCTTGATGGAAAGAGCTCGCACCTCGCCCATTACAGCAATTGGTGTCTCTCCTGTTGCTTCAGCAACTCGATGTTCAACCAGGTAAAACATGTATTCATCATACAGCAGGCGAATCAGGTGAAAGGAACCAAAACTGGCTGCACTCCGCAGGGTGAGATCACGAATCACCATGGAGCTAGAAAAGTTTTGAAAATAAAAAGCTATTTAAAATGTTTTAGAAGATGTTAAAACAAATTTCTCTGTAGTAAATAATAGGATGTATTATCAAATTTTCATTTGTTTCCTTTGACCCCCAAATGCCCTTGTGACCCTTAGGATCTACCTACTTGGTTGAGCCCTAAAATAGAAGTGCCCTCTCCCGCCACACTCACCATATATATTTGGTCCTGGACAGTCAGAGCACAGAGATGATAGTAACATTCACGTGCTAGGAGCCTTGAGCAGTACAGCTGGAGTTTCTTGAGATCAGGGACTGACTGTCTCATTTTGGTATCTATATCAGCAGGCATTACACAGTGCTCAGCACTTAATAATTTTTATTCATTATGAATAATGAATTCATTATGAATTCTTCAGTATGAAATACTTTAACTTTTTAGAATCAGTGGGCAAAATGCAAAAATGATTTTTAAGGCTTTTTAAATGAAGACATATTAAGTCACACTGATTAGAGTAAGACCAGATACCCAATGCTAGTCTCCTATTTTCAGTAAATTAAGCAAACTAATTCAGTAGGACTTTGGGGCAAAATAACAGTCCCACATCTACTCCACCAAAACCTAAAAATCTTACCCAACACTAAATGATTAATTAAAAATTTAAAAAAAAACCACTACAGCAAATGTCTTCTACCTCAGAACTGTACCAAATCAACCAAAAGCCTCACAAGTATAGAAAAGGGGGCTTCCAGCATCAAGTAAAAAAGACTCTACTCTCCCAAAAGAAGCAGAGATACATGTAGCAAGTAGGACTGTATGTCCTTAGGCACTAAAAGCAAACAGCTCCCCCTTGAAAGTCCCAGGGATTGGAAACCCACACTCATACCATTGCAAGATCCCATGTTCTGAATCTCAGATCCAGGAAAGCCTAATCAGGAAGGGGGAGAGGAGGAGAGATGAGATGGAGATTAGCCCAAGAGCCTAAATAATCAAAGGTGAAACCAAGCAAGAGCAATTAGTTACTCCAAACTTGCAGCTAAGAGTGAATACCAACCCTGTCATAAAGTCCCAGTTAAGGACTTAAAGCTAGAGAAATGAGTGAACCAAAAAAGATGCTGAAAAGTATTAAAAATTATTGCAAATTTAGAGAACCTGTCAAAAATAAGGTCGTAACTTCAAGCAGGAACTTGGAAGAAAGAATTTTCTATAAAGACTAAATAAAAACCTAGAAGAAATGAAGCAAGGATGAAAAAAAAGAAACAAAGAAAAGCTCCTATAGAAAGAATTGATTAGCAGCTTAGAAGAAAAAAAGATAAACCTTACTCAAGAAACAGGCTCCCTCAGAAAGCTGGGAAAAATTTTTTTTACAGCCAATGTTTCTGACAGAAAGAGATCATTTCTAAAATATATAGAGAACAGGGCAGCACAATGGAGAGAGCACCAGTCTTGAGTCAGGAGGATCTGAGTTCAAATCTGGTCTCAGACACTTAACACTTCCTAGCTGGGTGGTCTTAGGCAAGTCACAACCCCAATTGCTTAGCCCAAAAAAAAAAAAAGAAGAAGAAAATAAAACACAGAGAAGTCAAATTTCTAAGAAAACAAGTCATTCTAAGAAAACAAGACAATTTTCAAATAAAGAAATTAAAACCCTTTCTATATGAAAAAATGCTCTAAATCAATACTGATTAGAGAAATACAAATTAAGACAACTTTGAGATAGCACTTCACACTTCTAATATTGGCTAAGGTGACAGGAAAAGATAATGATAAAAGGGAATATCGAAAACTGGGACATTAATGTATTGTTTGGGTCATTGTGAAATGATCCTACCATTCTGGAAAGCAATTTAGAACTATATCTGAAGGGCAATGAAATTGTGCATATTGTTTGATCCAGCAGTGTTTATATCCCAAAAGCAGGAAAAGGACTCATGTGTACAAAAATGTAACAGCCATTTTGTAGTTGCAAGGAACTGGAAACTGGATGCCCATCACTTGGAGAATGGCTGAATAAGTTATGGTGTATGAATGTAAATGGAATATTATGGTTCTATAAAAAATAATGAACAGGCTGATTTCAAAAAAGCCTGGAAAGACTTACATGAACTGATGCTCAGTGAAGTGAACAGAACCAAGAGAATATTGTACATAGTAACAAGAATATCACATGATGAGCAACTGTGATGGACTTGGCTCTTCTCATGTGATGAAGCAAAACAATTCCAATAGATGGAAAATGCCATAGCCAGAGAGAGAACTATGGATACTGAATATGGATCACCTTTTTTGTTGTTTTTTTCTTTCTCATGGTTTTTTCTCTTTTGCTCTAATTTTTCTTGCATAGCATGACAAATATGGAAATATGTTTAGAAGAATTGCATATTCTTAACCTATGTCAGATTACTTGCTATCTTGGGGAAAAGGAGGGAGAGAGAAAATTTTGGAACACAAAAGTTTTACAAAAATGAATGTTGAAAACTATCTTAACATGTATTTGGAAAAATAAAATTACTATTGAAAATTGAAAAAAAAAAGAAAAGAAATAGGCTCCTTGAAAAAAACAATACATCAAACAAATGAGTGACTCCATGAAACAGAAAGAAACTTGAGGATAAAATGTAAAATATCTGCTTTCAAAAACAACTGGTTTGTATAACAGGACAAAGAGAGATAATTAAAAAATCTCTGGACTCCCTGAAAACCATGATTTAAAAAAAAAAAGCATGCAGACTATAGTTCAAAAAATAATTGAAAACTGCCTCGATCTGTTAGAGCCAAAGAATTAAGTGAAGACAGACAGAATCCACCAATCAACTCCTGAAAGAAACCCCAAAAGGACAAATCTAAGGAATGATTATCATAACCAAAATCTAGAACCAAATTCAAAGGAAAAAAAACATAATGCAAATATTTAGAAAGAAGCATTCAAGTTCCAAGGGATGAATCAGAGTTAGAATCATATAAGATTGTACTATGAACAAGAGGAGATTTTAGAATGATCTTCCAAAAGGAAAAAGGCTACTACACAAAATAGCTTACCCAATAATCCTAATGGGAGTAGGAGTGGGTAGGAAATGTATTAACAGAATAAAAGATTCCCAAGCATTTCTGATAGGGGCAAAAAAAAGAGCTGAGTAGAAACTCTGAAATATAATCACTACTTAAGAAAAAGTTAAAAAAATAAATGGCAAATTAGTTCTCTTCTGAGGTTTGTAAGAAGGGAGAGTTAAAGAAGGAATATATTACTGCAAAAAAACAAACAAACAAACAAACAAAAAAAAAAAACCAGGAAGTGAAATTTGCTATATCTGATTATTGAGCTGGGTAAAAAGAAGAATATGAAACAAAATTAGGAAGAAAGGGTGGAAGGAAGGGGCCTATTGCATGAACATTTTGTATGATTGCTTATCTGTTATACAATTGTTTGTTTATTTGTTTTAATCCTCTCACTTTCTCAGCTATGGAAAAGGTTAAGAGAAGGGATAATAATAATATTAATGGGGGGAAACAGTCCCATTTATTATACACAAAGACAAATATATAATAAACTTTTACATACACTCAAAATGTGTGTATAGATAAACATATACATACATATCCCAAGTAATATGGACTGAAGATTCACAATTTCATATTTTTGTCCTATTTTTGTGTTCTCTCATCTATACGGTAATAGTCTCTTTTTTGTTGTTCAAATTTTTAAAAATTTAATTCAATAAATATTTATTGAAGACCTACTCTGTTCAAAGATTGCACTATATCTTTTAAGTATTAAGGAAACAGAGTAAGTTAAATTTCCTGTACTTGGAGTTTACAGTGGAATAATTCGTTTTCTAATCTCAATATTTCATATTACTTAATCACATCATGCAAGTCATTTAAACTAATGTTATTATTAATCACTGTAAAATTAGATATTTTTGGTAGAGGAATCTATTCTTTTCAACCTAAAGTGAGGAAGGTTTCCTAGTGATACACACTAGGCACGTTTCCCAAAGAAACAGACATAATGTAACCAAACACAACAGAGTGCCATATTGAACACTCAGATACCTCTCTCCAATAATTTAATTAATGAGTATTATAATAAGCAAAAGAACAAAAAGTAAAGAGACACAGACACAGTCATTTGTTTTGGGTGACTATCAATAAAATAAAGTTATAGAGAGAACTAAGTTATCCAGTAAGAAAAGGGGATAACTAACTAGATTTACTAATTTCAAACCTGTTTTTTTCTGAGCTAATACAGTATCCATAGAAACTGCCAGAAGCAAGTGATTTTGTTCAGAAAAGAAAAAAAAAGATCTGGACTTAAAATAAGTGTGTATTTGAAATTTCCTAGAGGCCAAGAAATTAAGGAAATTGATATTGCTATGAAACCACTTATTATCACCTATTTCCATTTTTTTGTTTGTTTGTTTTGGGATGAGGCAACTGGATTAAGTGTTCTGCCCAGGGTCACACAGCTAGTAAGGATTAAGTGTCTAAAGCTACATATGAACTCAGATCCTCCTGACTTCAGGGTTGGTGCTCTATCTACTTCGATATCTAGCTGCCCCAGCATCACTCATTTCCAATCAGGCAATTAAAGGAAAAAAAAAAAAAAAAACTTTTAAAATGTCCAACAACATGAAAGCCACAATTAAAAGGGAAAATATGGAATACTCTAGGATTTTTCTATTTAGGAGCTATTTTTTAAAAAAATCTATATGCCACTCTGCTAACCTCTCCAAGGGATAATTCAATAAATCTGAGAGGGAACCATGTAAATGTGAATCAACACCACCTCCCAGCAGGGCAGCAACATTTAATTTCTCAAACACCGTGTCAACAAACTTTTTTCCATGTGTAAATTTAGCTACAAAAATGCACAATGGTGGAAAAAAAGCCATAGGTAGGACATTACAACTCTGAAACCATTAAGAGGAGTGTGTGTGTGTGTGTGTGTGTGTGTGTGTGTGTGTGTGTGTGTGTGTGTGTTTAAAGCAAAAAATTGTTGGCTTTGCTCACATAAAAGCCAAAAAAATCTTTCTTTATTCTGTTTTTTATATGTTGTACTTTTCAGCCTTTTGGCTCTTCATTTTATTGACAATACCATATCAAGCTGAGGACAGAGAAATACTGTTTGCATCAAGCCTGTCCATAATTCTCTTCTCTGCAGCTATTCAACAATGAATGTCTATCCCAATTCAGCTACAAATTTCCCTCCCATTGCAAGGGAATTAATTCTATATTGAGAAAATCACCGATTCAGTAAATATTGATGATGGGGTTTTATGCTCGCCACATCAGAAGATATTAAGATGAAGGAATATCATCCTTTGATCTCAAGAAATTCAATATAGCTCCATACCAGAAGAGGCCTTCTGAGACTGTCTGGAATAGCTTAAAGAACCTTAGGGCTATGTAAGCAATTAGAAGCATAAGCCACAAGCAGCTCATGGCCTGGTGTGAATTGGCACAAATGTGTCTGCCAGTTTTAGCCATCCCTCTAATTCAGACCTTCCCTTACCCTTTATTATATACTCACTAGTATAAATATCAGAATGATTCAGAACCACAGAAGTTAAGGTTGATTACATAACCCCTAAGAAGACAATGTCTGGGACTTACCTGTAAAAGGACCATTTAAGCAGGAATTGTCTTGCTGCTTTAGGGAAACTAGGGCTGCCAGCATGGTGTTTCAAAACCTGAGTGACAACATTATCGAGCCATGTGGCCCATTGATCCAGTGAGCTTTGTTGTTGCAAAGTCAGCTTGAAATCTTGCTCCAGCTTCTGTACCATGCTCTCTTCACACTGGCACACCCATGAGGCTTGTTCCTGGGAGTGAACACAAAAGAAAATCAGAAAAGAATTTAATGACAGATTTGAAACTAGTAGCCCTAAGTTCCTTTCAACAATAAGGCATATGAAAACATGAATCTGACTGATAATTTTTTCACTTTCATCTCTAATAATACTTTCTATAATAATGGTATAAAATTTGGGACAGTATAGAGGTTTTTCATAAAATACAAAATTCAGTAAACATTTATATTCTTCTGTGCAATACTATGTTAACATTAGGAATTTAATTTTTAAATGACACAGTCTTTGCCTTCAAGGAATTTACATCCCACTTAGGAGAGAAGCAGGATGGGAATACAGCATGTTCAAGGAAAAGTATAAAACAAAGGGAGTGATCAGCAAGGGGAAAGAGACAAACTACCCTAGGAAATTTTGAGAAAAGAGATCTAATAGGAGAGACTTATTTGAAAAATTAGAAAGGAATTAGTATGTGGAAATATATTTAACATGATTGCACAAAGGAAAGAGGGAGAAAAATTTGGACTCAAAGTCTCATAAAAGATGAATGTTTGAAACTATGTTTATATATAATTGAATAAAATACTATTTTTTTTAGAAGAAAGGAGTTGAAGGAAAATAATTCTAAAAGACAGAGATAACGAAGGAATAATTGAATGATTCTCTGAATGGGTTTTAGCTTATGTTGTGAAAACTGGACGAGGATTTAGTTTCACAGAGTTACACAAATTTTTTTTTTTTAAATCAGAGTAATAAAACATAAGAAATGAAACTGAAAGATTAGGCAGATATGAAACAAAGGAAACAAAATTTAGAGAGAAAAGCCATAAAGTAGAATAAGAAACACGCTTTGGTAGATGCAGAAGGTATATATACACTCAAATCAGGGTAAAAGAAAATAAAGGTTAAGGTCCCTGAAATGTGGAGAATGGGAGTTAGAGGAGGGACCACCAAAACAGATATTCATATATAACCAAATAAGACAGCCACCAATGGGAGATGTAATCAGGAATAGGGACTTACACTCCTATAGGGAAATTAGGTTCTTCAAATACGCTATGTAACCTCTATAAGTACTTAGCAAACAGAAGAAACAGAAGGGACTTGCATTTGGGGACAAAGAATAAAAGGCTGTGCTTTTGAGCTTCAAGGGTGTGCCTACTAGCTGGACAGTCCCTCTTACAAGAACATAAATAAACATCTTTTCCTAGATTTTTCAGTGAGTAAGTTGGTAAAGTTCATTTCTCATAATGTGAACACATAAAAGCAGAAGATGGAACAGCAAGTTCAACTAAAATACAGACAACATGAAGGAGAATAGAATAAGGTAAGCATAGAAAGAAAGTTTGGAATTAGATTTTGCAGGGTCTTAAAATAATAGTTTACATTTTGTCCTTGAAGCAATAAACAATCAAAGTTTTTGAGGTCATTGTCTTAAGAACTTCATAAAAGGGTAGAGAAAACTGAAGTGTGTTCTGCAGAGCTTTATGATAGCAAAGAAACATTGTAAATAAAATATAATACCTCATAGAGCTATGAACATATATAGATATAATACACAAAATCTCATGAGCTGAGGACGAACCGGGATGTCATCTAGTCTGATCCTCTTTCTACCACGTAGGTAGTAAGTACATATCTTTTTTGGAAAATGTATTGTGAAGAATTCTCTACCTCCAGAGACAGTCCTTGCCATTTCAGAAATTTCTAATTATTATAAAATATTATAGGAGATTCAAGAGAGAAAGTTCTTAATAGAATGGAGTAAAAGAAGGATAGGGAAGGCTTTCTGGTACTTGTGATTTGGGCTTCAAAGGATATCCACTAGCAATTCAGTGAAAATTAAAGAATGGACAGTTTCAAATATAAGTAACAATATAAACTTCAGCATTGAGTGAAGAAAGCATTTGAAGAACAGAGAAGAATACAGTTTAACCAGAACAAAAAAAAACATTCTAAACAAATGGAATACAATATTGTTTAAAGAGGAATATTAATTACATATACTTGGAAAGGTAGAAGAATACCATAGTGGAAGGCTCTAAATGACAGGCAGAAGAACTTAAAACTTTACTCTGAACAATAAAGAATCACTGAAGATTTTTGAGAGGTATAACATGACCAAATTAATATATAAAACAGACTATTATAGGAGCAATATAAATGTGGGAGGGGAAAGGTCAAAGAAAAAGAAGAGAAAAGAATGAGTTGGTAAATATTGTTAGTAGACATTTATAGTTCTTCAGATGGGTGACAATGAAAACTTTGTGTTAGGATGGTGGCAATGAGGGATAGAGAGGAGAGAACAAATGTAAAAAAGGGTGGCAGAGAAGGAATTGAGAAGATTTAATAAATTAGCTTGTATTTACTTACTTTTGTGAATTTCATATCCCTGGGCAGAATTCATTCATTCATTCATTCATTAAGTACTTATTAAAGCATGCAAATTCCTTGGAAGCAGGAATTTTTGTTTTGTCAAAATAGGTCATATATAGATTTATATCATATGAAGTGCTTAATCAAGTTTTGTTGAGAGGATTTCAGATTACATGAGTAACAAGATGGAGAGCTAAACATTTTCTCTGATCCTATGATCTCTGAAACCTCTCCAAAATAGAAATTGTGTGTCAAAGATAACAGCAATTTCAGCTGTCTCCATGATCTAGGACACCCAGAATCCCAAATAAAGTTAAAAAAAAAAATCAAACCCAAGAAATGTTGCTTATTGATTCTGAAATCACTTGGCACTTCTCCCCTACCTACTGTAGTATAACTGGCAGACTCAAAGACATGAAATAGGTTAACAACAAAATCCACCATTATACCCCGGTACTCTTCCACCAATACCCCCTCCTTTCTAACACTGGAGACCCTGAGTCCAGTTGACAAAAGTTGTCTTATGCCATGACAGCCAGCTTGGTCACAGCCCTTTAGTTTCTAAGAAGACTTACAACCCCATAGGATCAGCACTGCAAAGTTCTTAAGTGCCAGTGCTGGACCAGGGAACTGAGAACAGAGGAAGTGGAACAAGTCACCCTGATAGGACATGTACATGGGTAACTAGGTAGGCACTTCTATCATGGGGAAAAAAAAAAAAAGCACAGCATCCAGCTCAGACCAGTTCTAACCATCCAAAAGTCAGATGGGCAGAGAACTAGACTGGTGAGTTAAATTCTCCATTGTAAGAGGAAACTAAGACAAATTGAGATCCTATCCCTAAAGGGAGGGGACCAAGGGAACAGAGAAGAGTATGGGATGTACACAAATGGACAAGTCTTTTTACTGACTCTTCAGATGATGTTTTCTTTTAAGGTTTGGTGCCCAGAACCAAGCACAGGATTCCAGTTGAAGTTTGATGAGAGCAGAGTACAGAGGAACAATCATCTAATTCTTTCTAGAATCTATTCCTTTCTTAATGTAGTCCAAAATTACATTAACTATTTTGACTACAGAATCAAACTGCTCACTCTTGTCAAACTTGTGGTCTGAAATCCCAAGATCTTTTTTCAGACAAACTAAGTATTATAGCTTTCTCATCTTGTACTTGTACAATTGATTTTTTGAACCCAAGTATAAGACTTTATCTTATTGGAGTCACCCTAATGCTCTAATATACAATTTTTTTTAAAACTGTGCTTCCAAGCTAAACAGCTAAGACCTACAATTTTGAAGCAATATCTTCAACTTCAGCATAAAATAGAGAATTTAGTATCAATGAACATGACATGAACTGGCCAATACCCACCAAATGTTTCAAGTTACTCACAAACTAATTTTTTCCCCCTCACCAACCATTTACTCCATAGAATCCATAATTTCTCTGGATCTCTGGATCATAAAATCCAGAATTTTAGAACACTAAGTGATGTACTGCAAAATGACATTAAAATTTATCTCTATTTCTTTTGGAAGAAAAAACATTAGGAAGTCACCTGCACATTGGCAAAGTCCACTCTATTTAGGTCACTGAGCATCTGATTTATCTGAGAAGTGTTCTGGAGAACTGCCCGGGCCGCCTGAGCAAGGTGATTCAGGGATGTGTATCTCCGCAGAGTCTGTGCAAAGGCACTTACTACTCCAACCTGCAACACAGAGGATATACTGAATGAGTAATGCACATAATGCACCGTGCTAAGAGCTTTACACATTCTTTTATCATAATCTGTTATCATTCAACTTCTCCCCTTTTGCTTTGCAACTTTAAAACTTGTTCTTTGTCCTCAACAAAACCTCTAGTCACTCTACTACTCACTTCTTTCCCAGACTATTAGTGCTATAATGGTTACATTCATCTCTCCTTATAACCTGCCCTCTACTTACTTTTCCTGTCTTCTAATACCTTATTCTGTTCCTCCTTCCCCAATATGACCAGTGATGCAGTGACACTAGCCAGTCTAGTGCTGTTCCTTACACAAGATAATCTTATTTCCTACTATTAGGCATTTTCATGCCGTTCCCCACGTCCCCATGAGTTTTCTCCCTCTTCATTTCCATCCTCTGACTTATCTGATTTCCTTCAAGTCTAAATTAAAATCCCATCTTCCACACGAAACCTTTCTTAATCTTCCTTAATGCTAGTACTCTCTGATGAATATTTCCAGTTAATCTTAGTATATAGCCTGGTACATAGTAGCTTGATAAATGCTTGTTGACTTTATGACATAGTTATAATGCACTTAAGACAAATATGAAGAATATGAATATATCTGGAAAGACTTTTACTGAATAATACAAAGTAAAAAAAAAAAAACTTGAATACATACTGTGATTATGTGACTCTATTCTACCTCTATACCAAGAGCAGGCTTACTCTCTGCGGATGCTTGTATGGGCTTTCCTAGCGTCTCCCTCTTCCTGACCTCTCTGCTTTCAGTTCCCTTTTATATATTGTCTCCTTCCATTAGAATATAAGCTTCTTGAGGGTAGGGATTATCTTTTTTTTTGTCTCACATTTGTATCCCCAAAATTTAGAAAAATATTTAGCATATAGTAAGCACTTAATGAATGCTTTACTTATCTATATGAGAAGAAAAGGGAATGAGGAAAGATTAAAGAATTAAAGACCTAAGGAGTGACTAAAGTTATAATATTTAGCACATTAAAATTAAATGTAAATCATTACTAAACAAATTTAATTTGTTGTGCTAGTACCCAGTTTATATATATTGGCAGAATTGTAAAGTACTCCAGCCATTCTGGATTTCAATTTGAAATTATGCAAAAATAAGTGCCTGAATTATCTATAACCATTGCCCCAATGAGCGTACTATTGGGCCTATATCTTGAATAAGTCTAAGACAGTAACAAAGGTTTACTATGTAACAAAATATTCCAGTAGCACTTTTCTGAGGTAGCAAAAAACTGAAAACAGAGCAGGTGGTCACTGACTGAATAATGGCTGGAAAAACTATGGTACATAGATATATAAAATGTTATTGTGTAGTTAAGAAATGATACTTATGTGGAATTTACAGCCTTTTACACTGATGATCAGCTTCTCTTTGATGCTCTTTACTAAGTTTCCATCACATTATTTTACCTTGGTCCTCCCACCTATCTGACTACATCTTCTGTCTCATTTCCTATGTCTTTGTCCAGGTTATATCCACGAACAGTGGGTATCTTCTAGGCCTCTTCTCTCTCTCTCTTTTTCTCTCTCTCTGTCTCTCTGCGATTTTGCTTGATGATCTCATCAGCTCCTATGGATTCACTTATTATTTCCATCCTAATGATTCTCAAATCTATTGGTATAATCTGAACCTCTCTCCTAACTTAGTCTATTTTTTCCTTTTTTTTATTATAGTTTTTTATTTACAAGATATTTGCATGAGTAATTTTTCAGCATTAACCCTTGCAAAATCTTCTGTTCCAACTTTTCCCCTCCTTTCCCCCCTCCCTAGATGACAGGTAGAGCAATACATGTTAAATATGTTAAATGCAATATATGTATACATATTTATACAGTTATCTTGCAGCACAAGAAAAATCAGACTTAGAAATAAGGTAAAAATAACCTAAGAAGGAAAACAAAAATGCAAATGGACCTAACTTGCAGTCTTACATTTCTAACTGCCTACTGGACACCTCTAACAGGATATCCCATAGCTACCTTACATTTGACATATCCAAATTTGAACATCTCTTCCCCACAATCTGCCCAGTTAACTACCCAGGTTTGCAATTAGATGTCATTCTCTATTCTATTTCTCACATCCAATCTGTTGCTAATTTTTGTCAATTTTACTTTAATGACAGCTCTCTTATGTGCCCTCTTCTCTTCTCTGATATCATCACTGGAATAAGCCTTTATCACTTCATGTCTAAAGTGCTGAAAAAGACTTCTGCTTGGTTTCTTTGCCTCAAGTCTCTCCTCATTCCAGTATATCTTCTGCTTGGCTATCAAACTAATCTCCTTTAAAACACAGGCCTAATTATGTTACCCTTATCCCTTCTCCCTCTACTCAGTAAACTTCAGTGGCTTCTTAACACCACAAGGATCAAATATAAAATCCTCTGTTTGATATTAAAAATCCTTCATTCTGGTTTCCGCCTAACTTACCAGTCTTCTTATACCTTATTCCATATGTATGTGGGCCGCCCCAACTTTTCCAAAACCCACACATACCCTGAGATCCAATACTCTTCCTCCCATCTAATAACTCAGCATTTTCACTTACTGTCTCCCATGCCATACATGTCTCCCATCCCTACTCATTTCTACTTCCTCACTTCCCTGGTTTCCTTCAAGTCCCATTTAAAAATCCCACTTTCTACAAAAGCCTTTCCCTTAACATCTTTAATGCTAGTCCCTTCTCTCTACTGATTATCTGCAATTTATCCTGCATCTATCTTGTATATACATAGTTATTTGCATAGTTTCTCTCCATTAAACCACAAACTCCTTGAGAACAGGGTCCCTCTTTGCCTTTTTTTGTATCCAGAGCATTTAGCACAGTTCCTGACATATAGAAGGTGTGTAATAAATACTGAATTGCTGAGAAACATGGGAAGAGCTTCATAGAGCAAAATAAGCAGAAATAAGAGAACAACATATACACAAAGACTCCAACAATATTTTAAAGATTACTAAAAAGAGAATGAATTCTGAGTAACCGAAAAGCCAATGAAATTCTAAGAGAACAAGGAAATATACCATCTTTATGGCCACGAAGTGGGGGACTACACAGTACTTCAGATGTGCTCCTCATATACCTCCCTCATTCTCAAATGCTGCCTCTATCAATGAAGCCTGAGACTAATTATTCTAATTATATGAAAGAGGGAACTTCACTATTTGATGCAAAGAACTATTCATACTTTCCAAGAAAAGAGAACAACAGATTCATCATCTTCACATTCCTTTCATTCTCTGATTTTGGTACAGTAAATTAGGAAAGTATACATCCATACTTGGTTTTATAGTTTAATCATTACCTCTTACTCAATAGTTAATCCAGAATAATTCATTCAGTGATTATTTACTGAGGGATAAATCCCTTGGAACAGAGAATTTGACTAGATTTTAGTGCTCCAATCAAGATTTATCTATTGTAATTTAAGTACCAGTACCTAGCTATTATTGACTCTTTCCCCCAAGCTAATTACCTTTGTTTGAATGACCTGCTGGGGAAAATCACTCATAGCATTTGTCAACCAGCCTTCTAAGCTCTTTGCAAAATTTCGGATTGCCTGTGTCAAAGTACCTATAAAAAAATCAGAATATTAACACGATTTTCTTATGCAAGTAAATTTTATTACAATTAAGTCTTTCTGATATCACTTACTTTTCTTCTCATTTGTGCTGCATTTTTGCCCATTTTTTTTTATAATATCTCACACTTTAACCTACTTAAACTACCTGACCCAGCAATTTTCCTCCTAGCATCTTCCCTTTTCAATTCATTCTTAACAATGTCACCAAATCAGCCTTCCTAAAACACAATTTTATTTGTTCAAAAACCTTAATTCCTTATTTCCTACCAAATAAAGTCCATAATCCTGCACTTAGCATCCAAGGCTTTTTACCATCTAACCCACTTTATCCCATATTTTATCCATACATACAAAGTACATTTTGGCAAACTAGACAATTCAATAATTCCTGAGTAGAACTAGAACTTCCCTATCTCCATATCCTTATTCAAATTATTTACTCAACCATCCACTATCACTGCCTAATAAAATCTTACCCATCTTTCAAGAACTAGCTTGAACATTTGTCTTCCGCATGAAGTTTTCCCTTATTCGTTCGGCCAGAAGTGATCTCTTCCTCCCAGAACTCCCTTAATGCTTTGTGGTTTTTTGGATGGCACATCACATTTTACATTGTGTGTTAGCTATTTAACAACTTATTTTTTTAATGATATGGTAAAACTATAAAGTCCAGAAATAACATAACAAAGAATAATTAAGAAATAAAGATAATAATCTGACCTTCAGAAGTGAAGACTAAAGGAAGAATAATATATAAAACAGAGGAAAGTTATTATTCCTTCTTTCTACTGAGAACAAAATTAAGAGGAAAATACATTTCATTTATATCAACAAAAGTAAATAATTAGAAGGAAGAATTTATCTAAATTCCTGTTACTTATTAGCATACCATTTAGTACTTAATCATGTAATGTCTCACATTATATTTTATGTATACATTTCCTATTCCAATGTCTAGCACAGTGCCTTGGATACAGTTAAGGCAAATATTTGCTGAATGACTGAATTAATGAATTTTACCCAAAAAAGCCTTCTATTACATACAGCATCTAATATTGTGCATAGCACATAGTAGTGAGTATATACCTGTGAATCCCATGACTGACATACCCTTTAATACTCTTAAGAATGCAGCCACTCAGCGTTTGGTCAGCAGGAGGTTTAGTTCTCCTGACACAGTCTTATAAAACCCAAGGTCATCTCCATTCCATCAGTAGGTTTTGGAGCACAGGATGATTAGATATTATAATAAGTTACCAAGGAAAGGTGCAAAATATGCCACCAGATATTTATGAAGAGGTTCCAGCAGGCACCTGCTGTTTTAGACAATCTAGATGAAGAGAAGGCCAGATGTACTACCTCTAAAAAGTCCATTCTAGCTAACTCTACTCCAACCAACAAATAGCGAATGATCTTTCCCATGAGGTTTGAAACAAACAAGTCTGTTTGGGATTTCATAATGAAGGTCACAAAAATTAATTTAGTTATCAACATGGCCAATTTACAGACATATCCCAACCAAGACATTTGGGAAAGATTAACTTCAGTTTAATGTAAAACAAAAGAACAACAACAACAAAAACTCTAGTTAAATGCCTTCTTACTTTATAGTAAACCTCTTTTTGCCAGCACAGGAATTAACAGCCTCAGACAATAATGATATTTTTTTTTTCTTGGTTTGGTAATATGGAAAAACATTTAGACAAGAGAAAATATCTTATATTAAGATGTTGTTTTTTAAAGTTATATTTTGTACTATGTACCTAAATTTAAATAAGGGCACAAAGAGATGTTTCTATTATCAAAAGTCTAGAGCTGAGCTAGAATAAGAATATGAAACAGAATTTGCTTACTGGGCACCGGTCTCAGCACATCAGGGATGAGAATCTCCACCAGAGCTTGATACAATATGTGATCACAATTTCTCATCCACTTTAATATAGGGTCATATTTACATAGTGTAATAAGCTTGTCCTTTGGGATGACAGCAACTTCATGTTCTTCTTCACTGTATGGAAATGGACAAAATAACATCACTTGCATTCAGAGTAGCTATTTTAAGCCATGCCATTCTGCAAATATTTAATGCAAGGGGAGGTTGTAGAGTGAAAATCTATTGAAAGTGAGTAGAAACAAGCAGAAAATATTAACAACATGACCAGGGAATCTGGAAAAAACCACATTTTTTAGATTTTTCTTTTCATCACCAGGCCCCTAGTACACCTTTTTTTTTTTTTTTTTTTTCCTGTTTAGACGCTATATTAGAATATTGCTTCTTACCTCTTTATAAATGTCTTTTCATCCTGCACTTTGCAGGAAGCTATATACTTTTTAGAGAATATATTTTATCTAAACCAGGGATCCTCAAACTACGGCCCACGGGCCAGATGCAACAGCTGAGGACGATTATCCCTCTCACCCAGGGCTAGGAAGTTTCTTTATTTAAAGGCTCACAAACAAAGTTTTTGTTTTTACTATAGTGCGGCCCTTCAACAATCTGAGGGACAGTGAACTGGCCCCCTATTTAAAAAGTTTGAGGACCCCGATCTAAACTAACTAGCAAAATACATATAAAAATTATTTGTAGTTCTTTCTAATACACAAAGATATCTGAAATCTCTTTTTTTTGTAATTCAAGTTGAAAAGTTTAAGGATCAGCAACCTGAACCTCTTTCTTATACGTTATGACAACTAAATAGAAAACAAAACTATCTGTTCTTTCTGAGGTTCTTTCTAGGCATCTAGGTAATACAGCAGATAAGAGTAAGCAAGACCTAAGTTTAAGACCAATTTCAATTATTTACTAGTTGTCTGATCCTAGGCGCATCACGTAACCTCTGTTTGCCTCAGCATCCTCAACTGCAAAGTGGGGATAAGTAACAGCACCTCCATGTTACAGATTCAAATGAGACACAATTTGTAAAGCCCATTTATAAAGGATATAACAGGTACTTAATAAACATTCATTTCCTCCCTTCTCAAGGAGTTATCATTTGTATCTTTGATATCATTTGATTACTTAAGAGTAGTCAGTAACCTCTGGCTTGCAAGGTAAATTTGGACTAAAAAGCATTTTCTATGAAGCAGGCACAGGCAGCCCGGACTTGGATAGGGCAGACGTTTCTCAAAAGCTGTCCCTAGAGGTCACTGGGGCAAAATCCAGTTTGAAGGTGAAGCTTGCATAAGTTTCCATTTCCTGAATTGGATAATCAAAGTTTAGTCACTCACGTGGAAGGTAGAGCAGTGGAGCCATCACCTGAAGGCGGTTTTGAACTCCAGAATGACAGCCATAGCTTCTCAATGTAGTGAAACTGAAGATTCATTACAACATCCAAAGTTGCCTAAACAACAAATCATGATAAGGTATATCTAACATGTAAAATAAGACTTTATTGGTTTATAAGCATTTTAAAGAAAGTTACTTTTTTCATCAAGAGGAAGAATGTGCTTCACTGATTCCTTCCTGGTGTCTTTGGAATAGACTGAGTTTTAAGTACCTGGTTGAGGATTTTGCTGTAATGTTTTCCAGAACATCCTCCTTGGCCATCTTGGATTATAAAGAAAAACTACAGAACCCAAAATGACTGAAGTAGATAGAGAAACACATAATTCTTATTGCTAATGATAATGAAAAATTAGTAGCTCATCAAAGACTCACTCAAGCTTTAAGTGACAACTTTTCCATATCAGCAGTTGGCAAAAGACATGCCCATTTCCAATCATTGAATTAAAGCAAAGTGCAATACTCGCAGGTAGAAAAGACAGATTCCCAGTATGGCCAGCTTTATTTCCTTTAACTTTCACTTACATAAGAAATTGATGCTGACCAAAATGCATGCACTGTTAATTTTCCTGCTTAATTTTTTATAATGCAAAGCAAATGATTCTGAAAAAATAGTAGTAAAAATGTTCTATCTTCTAAGTTCCTTGTAAGTATTGCCATTATGGTATAACTGAGACTTTTGGCTTGGTTAAAAGGAAAAATGCCATGGGCTGCAATCCTCTTCCAGGATTCTGTCTTATCAGTTCTAGTAATATATTTATAACACTAGTGTCAGTTATATTACTTAATAATGCTTATGATATCTGTATTTTGTTTGCAATCTAGTTTTACTCAGTAATATGCATATAAATTGCAAACCTGAAATAAATGTAATTACTAATTTTTTTAAAAAGGTGCCTAAAAATAAAGATAACTTTTTAAAATAGTCCTTATCACATTAAGTAGCGCTTTCTTATCAGCAAAGAATTTGTGAACTGGACTGACATCATGCCCTGCAGCAGTAAAGGAGACTGCATTTATCTTTTTCAGAAAATTTCTGTAAGCAAAGTACTTTGCAAAATCCTAAGAGAATTAAAGAAATATGAGCTATTATTGTTATCAAAAAGGGCACACAGTGTCTAGGATACACACAGTACAACTCAACTAAATGGAGAGCAAGTTGATCAAAAGACACAAGAGGTGTCTTCAACTGCCTGCCCAGAGATTCAGAATCCATTACGTAAGCCAGAATCAGGCCCTAATATTTCCTATGCACAGAAGCAGGCATATTATTCATATTGGTACTCCATTAGTACTTATATCTCCTCCATACACTACATTCCCCACTGGTCTATCTAGTCTCTTGCCATTTTTTTAAAATTTAGTCTCTATCTTTATACTTGCAATGTTTATCACCCTTCATTCCTGAAAGATCCTCCCCCTTTACCTGCTGAAATCTTTTTTATCCTTTAAAGCTAACCTCACACGCTAAAGGAAGACTTCCCTGATCCTATTTATTGATAATGACATTTCCCATCACAGAGAATTTTGTTTGTAACTCTCAAATCAATGTATCATTTCTCATATTTGTCTGGATGGATGCTGTAACTTGACGCCCAAATAGTATGGAAGGTCTTTGAAAGAAGGACATTTTATTTAAACTGTAAACGAAACTAGCACAAGAATCACACAACTGTCATTTAATATATATTTCTTTGCTTATTACTATAAGATGTTCACAAGAAAAATATCTTGTGCTATTGAAAGCATACTACATCTATTCCATGCTATCCTAGAGATAATCACAAACTCCTTTTTTCCCCTAAATTTTGTATCACTAGTATTTATATCACAATACTTTGCACATATTAAGGTCTTAATAAATGTTTATTAAATTGGATAATCTATTAATAATAAATACAAGAATACTTAGGCAATGAAATTCCCAAATACAAACTTACTCCTTTTTAGAAATAAGGCATAATTAACAAAACAAGACCACACAAAGGTAATACAGTCACCTCGCAATGTCTTCTATAAAGAAGTTGTAGGGTCTTTATGTCATTCACAGTGATCCCCTCCTGTAAGAATACACTGCCTAGATCAGGAGCTGGGAATTCTGGAAAGACATGGGAAACATCTAGAGGGTAGAAAAGGACAAAAATAATAGCAAAGCAAATATTAGGAAAAGGAATGATAAACCAAAAATCAGATCAGACTACACAGAGAAAGAAAGCAACACAGGCCTAGTCAAAGCATATAACCAAAAATAGTACTTGGAAATCATGGTTGCCTAGTACTGCTGGCAAAGTGCATAGAAATTTGGCAGCTAGATCTAAGATCTTTATTAAGCTCACCATACCCAAAGGAATGCAGAAAATGTTATGGTCAGATCAAAAGATGCCAATAAAAATATGCCTATTTTTAGTAAAGAAAGTCCTCCCTACAATGGCAGAGAAGTAGGTGGGGATGGAGAGGAAGTCCTAAAGGCTAATCTTATTCACTTCCATTTGTAAGGGCTCTTTGTAATCGGAGAGGGTTCAGACTACAATAGCTAGACAGTAGTAATAAAGTAAGAATAGTTAGCTGACCTGTAGTCAGGCATCTCCTTTAGATTTCAGTAAGAAAATTCTATTATTCTATTAAGAAGATGGGACAAATTTACAATGAGTGACAATAGTTTTCAGGAAGGAAGGTCACTACTTAAAGCTCACTTGACTAGGAGATAACCCACATTGCTTTCTGGAGGCCATCTGAAGCTGTCCCTCTCTCTCGACTCCCACAAAAGGTATATTTGGGGCAATGTTTAAAAGGATAGATGTGTTTGTGTTTATGCATATGTATTCACATATTAAAAATTCAAGAATCTGGAATCTTGAGAATATGAACAATTTTTTGCATTGACACTGATTGCAGCTCCTCTATAATTCAATATATATTCTTCTTGAGTTGCTGTGGCTAAAAAAAACTCATCTCCCTCTGGTCAGCCTGGGCGATGAACCATTTTAAACTCAACCAGGTTAAGTCCCTGTATAAAACAAGTGTCTTCTACCAAGCCTATACTTGAAGAATTTCCAGCTTCAGTAAGGGCTTCTAATGTTTGTGATCAACTAATATAGACTATGAAAATTCGGAATCATTTCCACATCATGATTAATTATTAACAGAAGTCTTTGCTGGAAAAATATATAGGTAGACAAGTAGACAGAAAGACAGACAGAGATAGACAGATATCTAACTTTAAAAAGTATCACTATTTAGCTGATTAAACTAATTATCACTAATTTATGAGTTATCAGTTATTGGAGGGTCCCCTCTTCCTTACTAAGTCCTGAACAGATGAAGTTGGTGAAGCTGCTGCTAGATATAACAATAATTTTAGGAATTACATTGCTTATAATGAAAGAAAGAAAGGTTTCTATGAATGTCTAAATATGATACTGAAATGTGTCAGGCAGATAAGAGCTGAAATTCAGAAAATGACAAACCTAGATATCCACTATTGACATCTGTTTGCTCAAAATTCTAGTAGTTTTCTTATGGTCATTTTATAAATTAATTATGTTGATGTATACTTATACTAGCAGCATCTAGTGCTCTCTGATAAATCAGAGAGAGAGGGATTCTAAAACTACTTAAGAACTAAGTGAAATCCAAAGAAAGCTACCAACTGCTAATTTTTGGTACAGTTAAGCAGTGAAACAGATGAGCATAAAGTCTCCTGGACTCCCAGGAGACAAGTGAAAGTCATCCAACTCAGAAAATCAGTAATACATTATGAAACCAAGGGAAACAGAAACAGTCAAGATCACAGGGTTGTATTTCATCACCTATGAACTGTTGGTGGTGTTGGCTCTGAGCAGCTACTGACTGCTCAGGCGTGGCATGCAAATTGCTGTTAGAGCCACTTTCCCCAAGGCCATCCATCTTCTGTGCTGGCCTGTATCTTAAAGGAGGAAAAAGAAAAACCACAGAAATTTAATATTCATTTCATCATGTTAATTCAAGTCAAAGAAACATATTAAAATGTGCAAGGCACTGAGCTAGCCTGTAAAAGTTATTTGGCCAACCAGTAAACTTAAGAAACAATCCCTGCCCTGGTAGAGATTGTAATTTAGCTGTGCTGCAACACATATCCAAATAATAAAGAAGATAAAATAGTCGATGCATATGAAAAGTACAAAGTATAATTTGCACTCAGAGAAAAGATTATTTACAACTGGAAAAAACTGGGATTTTCTTGGAAGAGATAGCATTTGAAAGGGGCTTGATATGTTGATGTTACAAACTTGATGGATCCAATATAATACTCCTTGCATGTCTTTGTTACTGAATGAGCTCAAAGACTAAATTTTTCAAAAAATTGTGTGCTTCTTACTCAAAACAAGTTTCTAAAAAAAAAGAAAAAGAAAATTAACATGACATACCAAATTACTATGAATATGGATGTACTAGTATCTGGGGAACCTGTGAAAGTTGTAGACCCATCAGCCTTGATTTCTCAAAGGTTTACAGGATTAGAGCTGGAAAAGAAGGAACTTTCACTTTGAGAGGTGGAGTCACTTGCTCAAGACCTCACAAGCAAGATGTTTTCTTACATCAGAATAAAACAGATAGGATGAAGACAACCAGGAGGAAAATCACATCACTAAAGATGGTTTTCGAACTGACAGGCATTAGTACTCAGACCAACAATAGACACTCTATTCCTTGAAAAAAAGATTTGTTCACCTGCTGGGACTCTGATCTTTATTGAAATTTACTGATAAAAAAACTTATTACTTTTGACTTGTTCTACAAGAGTTTATCCCTCAAAAAGAGGTTGCAGAGATTCTATTATAATCCTACTATAATACTTTACATTTCTGAAGCCATGACTTAAAAGAAA